>NW_009930501.1:0-15371 GCF_000696875.1 Nestor notabilis | reverse complement strand
CGACATTGGCAGCATCCCTGGAGCTGGTTTCCTCAGCTACATCCTGCCTCTTGCCCTCCCCTGTGCTTTGGCTCTCCCACAGCCCTCCCTGCTCCCACAAGGCATCCAAATCACACCGCAAACCCTACACAAGCCTCTGGTTCCCCTGGCCATGAGCCACGGGACTCCTCCTGCACTGACCCCACACCAAGTGGGTGCCAGAAATTTGCTCTTATAAAGAAAATGTGTCCTGGGCCACAGAAGGAGGAGTGTGGCCAGCACCTCGAGGGACGTGTTTTCCCCTGCGAGGCCCTGGGGATGCTGCCACAGCTCGTTTGTGGTTGCCCAGTTCAAGGGCAGTATGAGGAATGAGAGTCCAGTAGAGGGTCACCAAATGGCCAGCCCTGGGACACAGGGCATACAAGGAGAGGTGGAAAGAGCTGGGATGGCTTAACTGGGGTAAGGGGGGCAACTAACTGCAGCTGCAGCTATCTGGGGGCAGATGCAAAGAAGACAGACACAAACACCCCTCAGAGTGCCAGACTCCGCAACAAAGGACAAGGACCACAGGTTCAGACGGGGCATCAGGAAAATCTTCTCCAAAGAATGGTGCAGCCCTGGGACAGGTCATGGTGGTGCATCTCCTTCCTTGCAGGAGAGTCACATAAACACTGTGGCTGTCTTGAGCTATAGCTGGTGGCGGTCCTGCTGCAAGTGGGAGGCTGGACCCCAGGCCCCAAAGCCTCTTCCACCAGTATTTCTAGGTCTCTGCTGATCGTGGTGTGTGTGACAGTATTTATGATGTTGTCCAGTGCAGAAGATTATTATGTCCAACCAGCTCTGAATTTACCCCCTTTTCCTTTCATCAAACATGCCCTTCCTCTTGTGAGATGAGGGAGGTGTTGTAATAACACAGTCACTTTTCCCATATTCTTCTCCCTTCTGCCCCTCGCACCTTGACCCTTGGTTTAAGTTCTGCATGCAAACGGGTCTCACCCTGTCTCACCTGCAAAAGTTGCCCATTCTCTGCTTGTCCCTTTCCCCAGGCCTTCACATGATGGTGTTTGTCACCTTAGCAGAAATCTGGCCTCTGGACAACCCAAAGGAGCAATGCTGCCCATTGCCTTTGGACCTGCTTACACTTCTGCCACAGCATCTTCAGACTGAACATCTTAGTGCTGGAGGGAAGAGGACTCAATCCTGCCTTGCAAGGCTGCAGTGTAGGAGACAGGTGGTAAAACCCAAGCTCCTTGGCCTTCACACTGGAGTTGGCTGGTAGAGAGGATCTTGGGACCTCCAAGTGCCACATCTCTGCACTCATCCTTCCTGGAGCCGCACAGGTCCTCCAGTCTCCCTCCTGATTAATTAACAGCCTACACTGTTACCTCATACTTGAGATAAGCAATTAATCCCATTGCCAGGTGCTGTCACTGCCAACAATTCTGACAGCATTTGCAGAGCAGAGGATAGAAATACAGAAGGGAAAACAGGGTTAAATGAGATTAACTTAAGGGGAATGGGCTCAGTCAACTTCTGTGATGTGGATTAAAGAGTTGTCAGTAAAGGAAGTTACAATACAAATATTCCTGTTGAACCCCGTCATTTTCCCCAGGACAGAAATCTAAGCAGAAGGCACAGGCCTGCAAAAGCATCCTCCAGTTACTAGCGGCTTTTGGGTAGGTCCCCCTGCCATTGACTGGATCAGCCTCCTGCACCTCACCAGCAACTGGAGCTCAGCTGGGTCACATCATCTCCCCAGCACACAGGAACCACCTCACAGGTGGCAGTGGCAGGACTCCAAAACCAACATCCCGTACAACAGTGCTCTCCCCAGGTGCCCTCCAAGCAACCTCATCTGCGTCCTGGCTCCAGCCCGGGGCTCCTTCAGACACAACCTCCTTGGAAGTGCCCCAGACAAGGATTTCAATGCTGCACCTTGCCTGTCTCCAGCTCACCACCACCTGCATGATGTAAGAGGTCACCTCTTATTCCCACCATCATCCAACCTTAGTACTTACATACAACCTTACTACATACAACCTTAGTACTTACTTACAGGACCTTAGTACTGGGCTGTGACAGAGGTTTGGAGAGGACTGGGCAGGACAGAGCAATGCCCTGTTTTGGGAGCTCCCCAAAAGAGCATGCTGTAAAGTCCTGCAAGGGATGAACAGTCCCTGGCCTCCTAGCCAGACTGTGCTCAGCCCAGCCCAAACAAGCTCCAAAGACTGGGAAAACTGTATAGCCCTTCTGGACACTATGAAACCGACAGTGGTCATGGCAAGCTGATCCTGCAGCACAGCCTGGGCCAAGGCAGTCACAGTTGCCTGCTCTCCTGCGAGAGCATCATTAGCCTGCCAGCCGGGACCACTTTGGGCAGGGAGCAGCCTCAGCCAAACTCCTGCAGCTCTCAACTAGAGCCTCCACACCAGCAGCAGGGCTGAGCCCTCGTGCTGGGGGCTTCCCAGCAAATCCCCCTGTAGCTTCACCAGGTCATGTCCCCACAGGCACCCTCGAAGTGCAAGCAGCTGGCAAGGCAGACGAGGCACCAGTGGGCTCCACACCTGCAGCTCCCTTGCTGACCAGCTCTGGGCAGCACCTCCATCAGCGGGACAGGATTTGGCTGCCAGGGAGACGTGCCTGGAATTTCTTACCTGCCCAGTCAGCTTCGCTCAGCCTCCCCAACCCGTCACAAGGACTCTTAAACAGAAATGGAAAGCTTTCTGAGCCTACCTGAGCACTGGGGTACTGCCAAGATCATAGAATCACAGACTGGTTTGGGTTGGAAGGGACCTTAAGATCATCTAGTTCCAACCCCTGCCACGGGCAGGGACACCTTCCACTAGAGCAGGGTGCTCCAAGCCCCTGTGTCCAACCTGGCCTTGAACACTGCCAGGGATGGGGCAGCCACAGCTTCTCTGGGCACCCTATGCCAGCACCTCAGTATGCTCACAAAGAACTTCCTCCTTAGATCTAACCTGAACTTCCCCTGTTTCAGTTTAAAGCCATTGTCCCTTGTCCTATCGCTACAGTCCCTGATGAAGGTCCCTCTCCAGCATCCTTGTAGCCCCCTTCAGACACTGGAAGCTGCTCTGAGGTCTCCTCACAGCTTCTCTTCTCCAGGCTGAACAGCCCCCATTTTCTCACCCTGTCTTCATAACGGAGGTGCTCCAGCCCCTGATCATCCTCGTGGCCTCCTCTGGACTTGCCCCAACAGCTCCATGTCCTTTTTATGCTGAGGACACCAGAACTGCACACAGTGCTGCAAGTGGGGTCTCGCTAGAGCAGATTCGAGGGGCAGGATCACCTCCTTCAACCTGCTGGTCACATCCCCAGAGTACAGATGGCAAAGACCACAATCCAGTATTTTCCCTGCTAGAGCCACTCAGCAGACACCCAAAGGGAGAGGACTTCCCTACTGAAAAGAGACATGGAGCTGTATGTTCATCACGTTGCTGTAGACCACAGGAGACGGCAGCCCCAAAGGCACAGTTCACAGCTCACTTCCAGAGGCCAGTATCCCTGAGTGAAGCCAAAACTAGATGGCAAGTTTATAGGTTAGGAGCACAGCTCTGGTGACAACAGATGCTTTGGACATCCTCACTCCTACAGACACCTGAAGAACACTCTAGGATGTAGCTCCAAAACCAAGCTCAGCAGCCAGCAGTGCTCTCCTGAAGCATGACACCCACCACCCTGGGGATGCTGCGTGCTGCCATCTAGGAGCAATCCCAGTCCAGCACACGGGGTGATCAGGATGCTGCCAGCACACATACAGTCCAAACTCAAACCCTTCCCTTTGTGGCTTGGCACACACAAAGGCACTTAGAGCTTCAGGTGCTGGAAAAGGGCATTGCCCCCTGAGCCCTGGGGCAACTCACAAGGAGCGACGCCAGCCATAGTGCCGTGCCACGAGGTTGTTTCTGTGGAGTGATGCCCTCGCAGATACACCAAATGTCACACTTGTGTTATTCAGCCCCTTCTCTTCTTCTGGTGCAGAGGATGGACTGATGTGTTTTCCAGACTATGACTGAAAGACTGCAGGGTTTTTTTGTTTCACTTTAGATTCTTTCTTTTGATATTGTAAAAACTGCTTTCCGGGCAGGCAGCATGTTCTCTTCCAATGGATGCAAACACTGCAGCGCTGCATACTGCAAGTGTGGCTGTTTGAACCTTAAACCAGCTTTCTCCAAGTGGTCTCCAGAACAATTTAGGACTTTCATATTTTGTTACTTTGGTCTTGTTTAAACGTTTGCTAAAGCTTCTGCCTGGGAGAGCTCTGACTCCAGAGAGTGGTATGTTAACCATTACAGGAACAGCTCCCAACCTTTAAACACAGGGGAAAGAAGCAAACCAAGCAGGCAAGTGGTGACATCAAAGTTGCACTGATGGAAAACCCTTAATCCTATAAACCCTTCCTGCTTTAATTGGTGTTAAAACAAAGATAATCTTATCTCAGTCCTATAAAAGAAGGGATAGGATGTACTCTCTAAAAGCCCCTCTAAAAGCCCTCATAAACTTGACAAACATTCCATGTTTTGAGACTGAGGAGAATGGTTTTAATCCTAAAGGAAACATGAAAGTAAAAAGGGAGCTTTCCGCGGACAAGAGCCCTCTTGGTCCTGGTGCACATCTGGGGTTACACTCCCTGCACCACGGGGCTGCCAGGGACGCACATACATGTCACCGGCACCAGAAACAGGGACCAGGGCAGGCAGGGACCATCCGGTCTCCGCATGTGTCCTGGTGCAGGCAGAGCCCAGATCAGGCACCCAATTGGACTTGTGCCTCCACCTCCAGGGATTCCAACTGCATCTGTGGCTGCTCAGTGTTTTCATCTGCAAACCACCTGTCTCCACCTAACTCCTTTATCCCAGATGTTGGAGGAGCAGGTTTCACAGTCAGGGGTGCAGAGATCGGGTCTCTGAAGGACGTCCCTACCTAACCCAGAGGCCCCAGCCTCTACAGCCAGCGTGCAGAAGTGTTGACAGCACTATTCCCAAATTGCTTTGACTTGACTTCCCACAGCATCAGCACCAGTGCCACTCCACTCTGTTCTCCTCTCCACCTCCAGCAGGCACTCTGCAGACCCCCTCTAGGTGCAGCTCCCAGGAGAGCCTTTCCAGGGCACAAGCAGCTTTTCCAGGCAGAGGTGGGGGTGGCCAGGAAAACTCAGATTGGGCATGCTTAATCATTACATTTTAATGCTGCTTAGCACCCAGTTTAGACAAGTTTAAAACACGCCAGCTGGTTAAATGCCAGCAGCCGCTTTCCAGATGACAACATTGTTCTTTGTCAGCCCTAGGTGCTGAGTGGAGCTGGCATAAGGGCTGAATAAGAACGGCTAGTTACGGTGGTTTAAATCACTGGGAGTGAAGTTGCATAGTAACTTTCCTTCCCAGCCTGCAGTTAGCAGAGAAGACGTAGGCAGGCAGCACTGCCTGGGAAGGGAGGTCACACACCTCCCACGGTGGCTGCACACCGTCTACCTTCACATTCCAAAATGCCCCCAAGTCTGCTTACATGCTTACGAAGGGCAAAACCCAAGGAGAACCAGCTCCCAACTGCTCTGGCACTTGGCAGGTGTGCATGAAGCACTGTTCCAGTCTGGGGCTCCCCAGTGCAAGGAAAATACTAGAGCAGCACCATCGGCAGCCACCGGGACAGACCCGGGCTGGAGCACATCATGGGCAAGGAAAGATTGAGGGTCAGAGCCTGAAGAAGAGAGGCAAAGGAGAGACCTTACTGCTGCCTTCAGTGGCCCAACAAGAGGGTGTAAGGAAGATGAAGCCAGACCCTCAGAGGAAGGACAAGACTTGAAGTGGCACATGGGAAATTCCAGCTTGACACAAGGAGAACATTTTTCACCATGTGGGAGGTCAGTCAGGCACTGGGAGGAGGGCTCAGAGAGGTGCAGAGATCTACATCCTTAGAGACAGTCAAGACCTGTTCCAAGGGACTGACATGCTTTCCTGTCACTCGAGCTGCCCATCACCAATACAGCTTCCACTTTGCAAGCTTTTGGATGCCCACCACGTCCTGGATGAGCATATGAGTACAGTGCATGGGGTTACGCAAATGAGCTGCTGGCCTGAAGGCAAAAAAGAGCCACTTACACCAGAAGCACAAAGGTCAAGCAGTTGTTTGAAGGAGCAGCCTGGGGAAAAACCTCACTTTTTCACTTTGCTTAAATTCACAGAGTTTGCAAAGTCAGTCACAGGCGAAGGTGCTGGTTCTCTTCCCCAAAGCAGAGTCCCTTGTTGCTGTCATCATGCACACGTCATGGACCACTGTGCCAGCCTGTGACTCCAGCTCTGTTTCAGAAGTCCATCTGTCCCTGCCACCTGTGATTCACTCATGTCTGAACAGGCACAGTTCTGGCCCTCGAACGTCTCCGAGGCTTCCCCAATGACCAGAGCTGGAGCAGCAATGAGCTGCTGCCGCAACGTGGGGCAGCGGACTTTGAAGCACCGGGTTTTCAGCCCATGAAGGGAAACCAAAACTGCTGTACCTCCAGGCACCTGATCTGCTGAAAAGCCAGGGCTCCATTGAAACACCGTGTTCCAGAGGAGAGGAGGGATGTACAGACAGCCTATGAGACCTCCGTCCCTGCAGGGGCAATACCAACTTTAAGCCAGGGTTTGCGAAGGAATGTTGGGACTGGAAGGTTGACCATGAGCCACTTCTCCTCCCCTAGAGAGGACACAGCTAGAGCACTGGGGTCTGTCACTGCACCCATCCTCATTTATACAGTCTGTCTGCCTGCAGTATTATTTAGAAGCAGTCAGAATGCTATCTGAGCACTGCTAATAAAATAAAACATGAATTATTGTGATCAGAAGGATCTGCAATGGGCAAAGAAGGTTTTTGAAGCATTACAACCTGAGTGCTAGACATTTTGGAAATGGCAGGAATAAAATCACTTGAATAGCGCTCCCCACCCTTCCCAGCTCCCAAACTTTGGTGTATATGTGCGTGACCATGGCACAGGACACATGGGACTTGGGAGAACACTGGCTACTACAGTAACAGGCAGCTCTGCGGTCATGGGCTATCACTGAGTGAACCCTCAGCAGAAGAGGGAAGTGGGAAGAAAGATAAAAGCAGGGCAAACAAAACCTCTTGAGTTCATGTTTCCCCTTATTTGATAGGGTTTTTGGAACATGTGGGGATGGCTGTGTGGCAGGGTCATCCCCTGCTGGCATTGCCACTGCGTTCAGGGCTCTTGGATGCCCAGGATGTGATCTGGACATCCAGGCTGCTGTGGGTTTGTAGCCTCATCTGAGGTCAACTTGTCCATCACCAATTGAGGGGACAGCAAGATCTTAACCACACTGCTATGGTTTCATCCCAGACATGTTGAACCTGTCTTTCTACTGACACACCAGGCACTTTCTGTGCCAAACCAGGCACTTGGAGGCTGGGCAGAGAGCACAGAAGTACAAGAAAGGAAGCCACAGCTCTGTAATACACATGTATTTTTGATAGGTAGCTGCCAATATGATGCAGGATTGCACAATGAAGTACGAGTGCAGAAAACTACCAAAACCCCCAAGTCTTTCCATCCTGCACACTAAGAAACAGCAGCATGGACATACCATGTGCCAGGGATGTGCATGTGAAAGTTAAAGTAGGGATTTTATGTATTATTTTCTAGGAAATCCTTTATAAAGCCTCCCTACTTTGCACATCTGTAACAACAACTGCAATTCATCACTGAATAAATACCCAGGAACAACTTCCACCATTGGCATTCTCTCTGTGCTCAATGTAGTGGTGTCTGTGCAGCACTGAGGGGTGTGAGGGATCAACATCAGAAGGAGAAGGTTGAACCCCAGGTCCCCTGGCTCTCATTTCACTGATAACTTTCTCTGAAAGGATGCTCTGATGAAGAAAAAGCAGCAGCAAATAATTATCTGTCTATATCCATCAGGAGCAGTATTGTATGGCAGGACCTGAGAGCCAAGCACGCACTGTCAGAAAACACAGATGGGAAGAGACAATTTTCAACAGCTCGTAATTCCCCTTATTTGGATGGAGTTTGCCTTCATCCATCAAAATGCACCTTCCACACCTGAAAGCTCTCTTCCACCAGATTTCATGCTTCCATACTCTCAGATTTTCATACTCCCACTGGAAAGCAGAGAGGCCTTGAAAAGGCAATGCAAGCAAACCTGAGATGGAAAAAATGTGAGGTTGCTCAAAAAGGTTGGGATTATGCTGGTTGGTTTCAGATGCATGAAAGTTGAACTCAGTTCCTGCCTCTGTGAATTTAAAAGTAACTCCCAGTAAATCAAGGGTCTTCCCTAGCTTCCCAGATTGCCAGGGCTCTCCCACTGTGCTTGAGGGCTTGTTGCCAGCACTGGGCATGCAGCATGAGCATGGAATATGTTCCCAGAGATGCCAGCAAAACCACCAAGGACAGAAAGTACATACAAACCACTGTGAATAATCACCAAAATTGCCTCAAAAGAAAAAAAACCCAAAAATCAAAACCAAAACACGATGACAACCAAAACTGTTGCTGCCCCCAGAAAAATGCTAGTCCTATTTTCCAATAAAAAATAATTCCAGCCAAGAACTTACAGAGAAGGAATTAAAAAAACCCAAAGCATCTTAAAAAGTCACAATCTGGCAGCCGTGGCTTTAAATTAGTAAGCACAAAACAGGAGCTACGAGCAGCCAAACTAGGTAGTGAAAAAACCAGGGACTGTAAGATTAACAGCAACAAGACAACAATCAAGAATGATAGAAAAGTGAAGCCACAGGAAAGATACGTGCCTGCCCCCAAAATATGGCAGAATTGTGTATTGTGGCACCAAAAGAAAGGAAGACATAATAACAGTGGATGCTTAAAGAAGGATTGTTTCATAACAAACACTTCCTTAAAATTTTCCATTACCTCTGAAAGTAGGGAGAGTATCAGTGATAGCTCCCAATACCAGGCAGGATTAGATAACTTACACCCAAGAGCTTTAAGAGTCAGCCTAGGAAAACTCTGTGATGCGAGTGCTGGTGGTTATGAAATCAACCGCTGTGAGAGCACTTCAGGGGAGCAGACACATGGGTAACACTGGTGTGTGGTTTCCAAGGGTAAGACATGCCCAGCTCTCTTTGCTAAGATGATGGCACCAATGTCAGGGGTAAAGCGTGACCTCAAATAAGAGTCCCCTGATGTATTTTCTTTGTGTTGCGGTGTTTCACTGGTTTACTGGTCACTTCGCAGAGTGCAATCGGAGACACTTGGTGCACTGGTGAGGTTGACCATCCTCCCAGCCCCATTCTGCAAAAAGTGGTTCTCAGCGCCACATACCACAGAGAAGAAAGGCTGAAAAACACAGAAGTTGCTGCAGGGAATGGGCTGAGCGTGACAGCCCTGCATGAAGCTGCAGCAGCCCTTCAGTGAGATCCTCAGATGAGTAAGGCAGAAAGTGACCAACACATTGGGTCAGTCTTCGATGTGAGGCAAGAACTGCACATGGGCAGCATGGTACACCCAACAACTGCCTGATCCCTCAGCAGCCCTATACAAACATAGATTTGGGCTGCTTAATCCATAGACTGCCCAACCATTGAGGGGTCCCAAAAGTCCTTCTCCAGGGACCTTCACTGCATTTCTTCAAAGTTAGCTGCTCCCAAAGGTCACAGCATGATTCCAGCTGACATAAGGATTTCCTCTGTCTGCAGAGGACCAGGGAAGGCATCCATGCTTGCCCAGGTGGAAGCAGCTGAGGTATCTGGAGCAGGGGCTGCGGTTGAAGTGGGGTTTTCATCAAAGTGTGGAGCAGCTCCAGACGGGGCTGAGAGCAGGACAGATGGCAGAACCCCCACTAATCCAGACGAGCAAGCCAAGCTCAGGACCACACAGCTCCCTGGGATGCTGCCAAGCATGAACTCCCACTTTAAAGGCCCCACTTGCTCTTACAGATTAACACAGCCGCCTGAGAAGGTCCCATGGGGAGACGCTGATGTTTGAGAAGATATGTGTCCTGCCTGATGAAGAATGGCATTCTGGAGCAGGGAAGAGAAAGCAGAGCCAGGCTGGAGCATGGGGTGCATGTCCAGCCCACTCCTGCTGCAGTTCTCACTAAGAGTGCAAACCCCCGAAGTTTCCCACCCTGACACATCTGCATCCTTCATTCTAGCAGGGTACATGCTGAGAGTACCCTGCAGAGGTACAGAGTAGGGATGTTAACAAAGAATTGCCTTATTGTTAGAGCTGCGTGAGCAAAACTCTAGATGCCATAATTCTCGTGGAGAGGTCTATGTCTTCTCCTCTCCCCTGCTCCTTTTGATTCCATCTGCAATACAGAGCCTGGTTTTCCACAGAAAAGCAATGTCGGGGGCAAGGGCATGCAGCTTTCAAGGCAGAGCTCTGCTTGGCAGGACAAGGACCAACAGACCCTTTTGTGCAAACAGCAACTCTACTGGGACTAAATACAAGCTCCTCACAGCATGTCTAGGATGCTAAGACTCTTCCTGCCTGTCTTCTCCTCCTCCTCTCCCCGCTGCTTTATTCTTGTGATTTCATCTGCTCCCAAGGGAAACCATCATTAAGTGTCTCCCCAGCTTGTACTCGGCCCATCCTCCCATACACAGATCAGCAACCCTCACACTCAAGACAGCAGGACGTGGAGCCTGCTCTCCTCCCATGCTGGTCCCGAAGTGCTCTGCTGCTGGCTTTGCTCCAGCTCTTAGATCTCTAGCTGGTCTAACATAAGGTGCAGGGGATGTCCCCTGCAGGAAGGAGATACTGAAAAACCACTGAGGAGGGAAGTCTTCAGTGGCTGCTCTGTACTGGGAGCTCCTGGTATGAAAATGCTTGAAGTCAAATGAAGAGGTACCAAGCAGCATGAAGGCAACAGGCCCTCCAAACCTGTTGGCCAAGCAAGACGCAGTGACCAGCTTCTTGAGCCCCTGTCTCAAGGAGACCTCACACAAAGCAGCACATTCCTGGTTACTCTTCCAGACAAAGACTGGTAATCCTGTGCAGGCACAGACATCACGGACAACCCCATACTCTCCCCCACACCAAAACAGGGAAGGGATGGGAGCTCTCTATGCCATAAAACATGTCTGATGCAGGCAAAGCAGCAGTACGAAAGCATGGGGGCAGCTAATCATATGATGCTCAGCTCATCTGTGGTCCACTGTCCAGCCAGCACAGCCTGGCTTGGAGGTGGCCACAGGCCTGGGACCAGCATGGCTGGGGTCACCAGCGGTGGCAGTTCCTCCCTGGGAAAGCACAAGCAGATGGAGCACAGGAGCTGTGCTTCTCCCAGTGCTGGGGTGCCCGGCTGCCCCCCCCCCCCCTGCCAGTCTGTCCCAGTACAGTGCCGTGGTACTGGGACCCAGATGCTCAAGGCTGCTCTCTCTGGTCTAGAGCTGAAAATTAAATTAAAACTGCGACAGGGACAGTTAATTAAAGCAGATTAGTGCGAGACTAATTAGGGACACTGACACCGCAACCATCAAGCCCTGTGATGTTAATTAGCTGTTCATTACTGTCAGCTCCCTGTTCAGTACAGACATATGAACTGCGTGTCTCCTGGGCTTCATGCACAGCGGAGCACACCTCGGTCACCCCCTCCGAGGGCACACCCAGCCTCCCATCACCTCCCAGCAGAGACACCATCACCAACAGCGAGATCCTCCCCACCACCAGCACTGAGATCTTCACCACCATCCAGCGGAGACACAGCCACCATCCTGAACCACTCCAGCCACCAACAGCCAGGAGGTCCCCATTCCCACCTAGCAGCAAGACCATGACACCAAAACAGCCCAGCACCACCTCTGATCTACCACATCCCTCGTTTCTGGACACCATCCCTATGCCACTGTCAGGGAGCCAAGTGGTGCTCAGCACCCACCCACAGCACTCCCTAAAACTGGTACCCACAGACATCTACATCCCACAGACAAGATGCACTGACCTTGTTCCCCTCACCCTCGTCCTTGAAAACATACTAGGAGATAGGATCACAGAATCATAGAATCATTTAGGTTGGAAAAGACCCTTAAGATCATCAAGTCCAACCATTAACCTGGCACTGCCAAGTCCACCACTAAACCATGTCCCTGAGCGTCATACCTATGTCTTTTAAATACCCCCAGTGACGGTGACTCCAACAGTTCCCTGGGCAGCCTGTTCCAATGTTTGACAACCCTTTCAGTGAAGAAGTTGTTCCTAATATCCAATCTCAACCTCCCCTGGTGCAGCTTGAGGCTGCTTCCTCTTGTCCTATCATTTGTTACTCAAGAGAAGAGATCAATCCCCACCTCACCACAACCTCCTTTCAGATAGCTGTAGAGAGCCTCCTTTTCTCCAGACTAAACACCTCTAGCTCCCTCAGCTCTAAAGGCTGTAGGAAACATGCTGTGAGAGCAGACAGGCTGTACAGAGCACACAGGGGCTGCAGGGAGAAAAACATGGGTGGTGGAAGCAGACACAGGGTTATATGAAGCCCACACAGAGCTACACAGAACACAAAGAAAGGCTGTAGGGAGTCCACGCAAAGGTTGCAGGGAGGACGCAGGCACTGAAGAGAACACCCACCATCTGTAGGAAGCCCACACATGACTGTAGGGAGCCCAGAAGGGAACGTATGGAGCACACACAGGATGCTATGGGGCACACACAGGTCACAGGGAGCACACACGAGCTGTAGAACACACAGGTTAGAGGGAGCACACACATGGGTTGTAGGAAGCACACTTGCACTGCAGAGAGCACACACAGTCTGCAGGGAGCATACACAGGCTACGGGGAGAGCCCAGGCTGTAGGGAGTGCACACAGGCACATTAGGGTGTACAGATGGGGCTGTAGAGAGCATATGGGCTGTAGGGAGCACAAATGAACTGTAATGAGACACATATGCTGTAGGGTGCTCACGCAGACTATAGGGAGCACACACACACTGTAGGGAGCACACATGGGGCTGCGCAGAGCACATATGGGTCATGCAGAGCGCACACAGGCTCTAGGGACTACACACAGGGCTGCTGTATGAACACACAGCACACACGGGCTGAAGGGAGGAGCACACACTGGCTGTACGGACCACGCACGGGGCTGTAGGCATCACACCCAGTGCTTTAGGGAGCACACACATTGTCTGTAAGGAGCACACACCAGCTCCATCAACCACACGCAGGTTGTAGGCAACACACGTGGCGTAGGGAGCACATGCATGGAGCACAGACGGGCTGTGCAGACACACACAGGGGCTATATGAGCACACACAGGCTGTAGGGAGCACACACGGACTTTAGGGAGTTAACACAGATTGTAGGGAGCACACATGGGGCTGTAGACATCACACATGGGTTGTACTGCAGCACACATGGGTTGTAGGAAGCACACACACATGGGGCTGTACATATCACACACCACTGTAGTGTGTTCAGGGAGAACACACTGGGCTGTAGCAGTACACATGGGGCTGTAGGGAGCACGCACAGGCATAGGGACCACACATGGGGCTATACAGAGTAAATACAAGCTGTTAAGGATGGGGTCTTGGGGACACAAGAGTCTTCCTGTGTTTAGTGACAGTCACAGTGGCGACTGCTGAGCCGTCACCCAGAGGAAATGCTCCTGCAAAGGAGTATCTCCCAGTCGCATGGCAGCCTAAAAACCACGCATGTTCCTCAAACACGGCTACATCTTCCAGCACACCTGCACCAATCCCCTCCAGAACCAAGCTGCATTTTCACATCTCACCCTGGAAAACCAGGGAGGATGCTCACACCTTCCCCTCTAGCCTGTATCCTGCTCCAGCAGTGCAAAAGCAGTTCACTGCCTTCAGCCTCGCGTGTCTGGTGCACACTGGTGATGGGGTGGAAGCTAAGTGAGGATGTCCTAATGGGAAGCAATCAGACTCCACCGCTTCTCTCCCCCCTTCCCCCCCGCCCCGAGCGTATTTAGAGCTTTCAGAAGGAAACAAAACTTGTTTATCTTAACGCTAATCAATTTATAGCAATCAAAATAAAACCCATTAGGAGCCATTCCCCATTTGAATTTCAAAGAGGCTTCTGACCCCAGGAGACTCTGAGCTGATTGATTAGAAATTTCTGACACTAATGTGTGTCTTCGAAGGGTCCAGTGTGGCTTTAATTCCTCTCTCCTGAGACACTGATTGTGTGTTAACATCTGTCAGCCCCTTCCTGCACTTAGGGGAGGGGAAATTCATGAGCATACTGAGTAGCATGGCACAGCTGTGGAGAAGACAGCATTTGCTGGCTTAAACAGCTTCCAAAAATCCCTTGGGGCAAATCATTTGCATGATCCTTTTCTCCTTGGGCAAAAGAAAAACCCAACAACCAAAACTGGAGTGCAGCAAGAAATAAAAAGCACTGATGCAGAGCAGTGGCAGCAGGTGGGGCGGGCAGAGCTCAGAGCTGGGGTTTGGCTTCTGCATCACAACTTTGCCCCTGCCTCCTCTGCGTGGAGGCAGAAGCACCCTATCCCCTCTGCGTGGGGGCAGCAGCAGAACACAAACACAGAGGAGAGATTATGTTAACCTGCAAGTTGGAGACAGCTGTGGAGAGGAGCCTCCATGCTTCAAGTTGGAGTACAACTGGTCCATAAGTGTTTTGTATCATGATGAAGACTGCACCTGTCTCCAGCTGAGGACAGAGTTAAAGCACAGAAAGCACCAGTCCTGGCATGGGGTCCTGCACAGCTGGGGGACATAAGCTGCATGTGCAGGCACAGACAATGCCCTGCAAGACCTCATGCCTTGAGGGCATCACCCCGGGTGTCCACAGACCCATTTGCCGGAGACGGACAAACGCTGGGCAAGAAAGCGCAATTTTTTAGCAGGAAGGTTGAAATAACTGAGCCAGCAGTGGAGGGATTCTACCTATTTGCTGCCACACTTCTTTGACGCAAAAAAGCTGAAGAAGGCCAAACACGTTCAGGCTAAGGCCATATGCAGTCACGTGCGCCTGCATGGGGGCGATCGATGAGGAGACAGTGCAATCATCCCTTTACTCTCTTCCATCTCTACAAAGAAAAGGGTTGGAGAAGGGGCAGGAGAAGAGGGGGTGAACCTGTCCATACCAAAGGGGCACAGCAAAGACCTGCTGCACCACCTCTCCCCTGCAGCTTCTCCTCCCCAGTAGAAGCTCCCTCTTCTGTGCTGGGATTAAGTAACTCTCACTTTGAGCAGATTAAAGCAGCTAACCTAGTGTGAAAGCAAATCAGCCCAAAAGCCGCTCTCCCCTGCAGCAGGGTGATGGGTCAATGGGAGCAAAGCTCTCCAACCCTGCCTGGTGCCTGGTGCTCATGGTGAGGATGCTCAGCTGCTGACGCCAATGCAGAGCTGATGTTGCTCATGCAACAGCATCATAATACAAGGACTGGGAGAATGAAGACCTTAGGCCC
>NW_009930500.1:64242-64450 GCF_000696875.1 Nestor notabilis | reverse complement strand
CGCCGCCCGGGGCCGGGCCATCCCCGGCGGCCAAGAGGTGCACCCCCTGGGGAGGGCAGGGGAGGCTCACGCCTGCCTGGCCCCTCTGGCCCTTGCTCGCTGGCCATGCACGTTTGATTTCGCTATTTTAGCAAGCGTTACTGCAAATTATACACGGGGTTGCAAATGTACCCATCCTCCCTGAGCCACCCAGCCAAGGCGCTGATGC
>NW_009930500.1:371-64211 GCF_000696875.1 Nestor notabilis | reverse complement strand
GGCTGGATGCACAGCCTCAGCACTACTTGCCTTCAGTTCATCATAGAACGGTTTGGGTTGGAAATGACCTTGAGATCATCTAGTTCCAACCCCCTGCCATGGGCAGGGACACCACACACTAAACCATGTCACCCAAGGCTCTGTCCAGCCTGGCCTTGAACACTGCCAGGGATGGAACATTTACCATTACCAGTAAAGAACTTCCTCCTTAGATCTAACCTGAACTTCCCCTGTTTCAGTTTAAACCCATCACCCCTTGTCCTGTCACTACAGTTCCTCATGAAGAGTCCCTCTCCAGCACCAGGGCAATGTGTAACAGTGTGAGATGTTGCCAGTGCAGTGTGGACCTGGAGCCAGCTGCTGCACTGCCATGCTGGCCACCATAAACCCGGGCTGGGAAACACCTCAGCGTGAGCAGCCAGCAACTTGCTGCTCTCCCTCATCTCTCATCTCCTGACACTTCTGAAGTGACCCTCAGCACATAGGAGCTGCTGCCAGGGTCACAGGGCTGTCAACACCTGGACCATCCATGATGGCCCTAAGGTCAGTGGGTGCTTAAGCTGCATTGCCCCTCTAGCCCTTGGCCTCGTCACAGCATGGGTAGCAACAGAACTTTAGTTACCTTGACAGTGGTTGACTAATTATGGCTATTTCTTTAAACAATTTCTTTTAAGTATCTTGTTGAAGCCCACACACTGTCACTATGTTAGGCAAGGCCTTGTTCGGCACTTACCTCCCACCACTGGATAGCTGAGGGTTACTCCACCCTCAAATCCCTACTGTATACATCTACCTGAAATATAACGTGTGATTTGTCTAACCAAGCTGCTCAATGCTGGTTATTTCTTTTCCTTTTAAAGGAAAACCTTCCTCTGCCATCGTCAAAAAGGCAAGGTGACAGCCGATTTAATGCAGAACTGATAAGCCTGTCTCAGCAAGGAATCTAAGTATTGATATCAAGGTGCAGTTTAATAGCTGGTGAGTCAAGCACCCATATTTCACCATTTTATAAGTAGTTATTCATATATAAGTTAATTGTAGAAGATATTGCAGAACATGATATACTACAACTCCATGTTCAGACTGCAATTACAAATAATAAACTGGTTAATTCAGGGATCTGGAATAGATCTGGCACTTACAAATCATACTCCTTCTTACTTTGGGAATGTTTTCTTAGATATACAGAAGTGTGGAGATGCTGAAATGAAAAAAGGCTACATGTCACTAGAGAATTGTATGTCAGCACCATTTACACATTAGCTAAATGGTATGAAAATTGGCAAGATAAATGTAATCAAGATCAGTGTGAAAGTAGCATGTAGAAGTCCACCCCCCACAATTAAGTGGGACATAATATAGTTGGAATCTTCTGATTCCCCTTTTTCCGCCATCTAGCATTAGGCTCATGGCTTATCCACACAATCAGCATACTGCTTTAAGGTTGGAGATGGCAGCATTTTTTGATGCCATATGACTGGTTTTGTTGCTTCCGTAATTTGGGCTGATCCCCCTTATTAAGGATTTTATTGTCTGCCCTTTCAGGGATCAGAATGAGTAAAGGAAGGCATTGCAATGATTAGTAAAGCATTTCTGTGTGTGGGCATGCAGATGTCTTAAAAAGTAGCATCACTATAGAACTTCCACTTTATAATTAGTTTCACCCTTAAATTCCTGCATGATTTATCTTCTGAAAGAGAGCACTTAATTATAGTCCTGTACCGGTATCCAGATACCAAGTAACGCTGACACAATTCAAGCAATTCATTGGAATTTCCTCTTTCAGATTTGAATATATGGAAAACAAGCATCACAGACACATCTTTATCTTTCTGCAATGTTCTTTGCCTCACAGTATGTTTCCTGCTTGCGGCTTTCACCATCCTCTCCTTCACATGGAGACCACTTCTTTGGATATAATCGCAGCTGGGGTGAACTGGCACACCCCAATCAAGTTGAGGATGGCTTTATGCCACTTGGCATCACACCAGTGGAGGTGAGGAGCCTTCAGAATGCTTTGACATTTCAGGATCTTTTTCTTCACAGAGCATAACAAGAACACGAGGAAATACCTCAGGAACTTGTGCAAAAGACTTGCTTGCTTTTACTACCTTGCAATGGCTTCATGACCATCTTGAAAGAAAACTTCTATTTACAAAGCACATAGGCTCTACTCAAGTCCATGTTACGCTTTTAATCCTCTTTCACTGTCACAAGTATTCATCTCTCCATTTTGGACAGAGCAGCAGTGATTATTTCAAGGATATGGATTGACCTTTGTCTATCAGTTTAGCTATCACTCATGTCAGAGGGTTTTCTATGAACAACATAGCCTTTTCAACTTACAGAGGGAAAAATACAGCTCAAATGTACATCTTTCTGGGCTTAAAAATGCTTTTCCTCATGGTGATGTGCTGTAGAAGAATACATGCATTCATAGCCACTTTATGGATATGTTTATACATAACTAAAGCTGTACATAATACTACTTACTTTAGCTGCTTTCTGTAGGCCTTGCATCCAGTTTCATGCAGTGTCATCATGGGGATGGATGTGCATTGGTTTTGTTTGTCAAGAATAAGACCTATTTGCAAAATCAACATGTTTTTGTTAGAAAGTGTTTTTGAAACTGGAAGAAAATCATTCTTAGTCTAGCACTGAGGCACTTGGCACTGTCACACACACACTCAAAGTAACAAAAAGCAGCATTTTCATACATCCTTGGGAAAATCCGACAGCAATTTTTGAGAACAGCACGAGTGCATGCATCAGTGCGTGTAAGAAATTTTTATATATAGTGAGATTTCACAGCATAACAGATCCTTAAGAAATACTCTCAAAAGAACAGACAGCTAGTTGGAGCACAGCTCACTTGACAGCATTTTCATTTGAGCTACAGAAAAATGAAAACCCTATGTGGTGAAAACCATGAGGCTAATGTGTGAGCACAAATGCCCTAAGAAGGGAACACATTTAACTGGCCTACACAGATGAGATAGTCTAGAGGAAAGGGAGTAAGAAAAAAACCTTGAGCCAAACTTGGTTTCAGATCTGCCGTGTATGTGAGAGTTGAATTAGGTCAGATGTTCTTAAACAACCAGGCTCTCCTGTAAACTATGAGAGGTCAAAACACTGACCCTAAGGCTGAAAGCAGCTGATGCCTCTTCCAGTAAATGCAGCGGGAGGTCGGAGCTACCGGACAACACCAAATTCAACCATTTCTTAGTCAACTTCTTGGGTCAGCATTAACTAGCGAATTAAAAAAGAAAGAAAAAAAGAAAACCAAACCCAAACAGCTAATTCCTGTCCATTTTGATGGGATGTCTCAGAAGATGGAGATGACAAGGTGGACAGATCTGCCTGTTCATGCTGCGCTGCTCCCTGCGGGGCAGTTTTTAAAGCTTCATTCTTCTGCCTTGTATAACATTTCCACTACTCTCCCCTGGGCAACTCCTGAATGGCTCAACACATCTCACTGGCATGAAGAGCTTCATAACACTCAGCCAGTGTTTTCCCTTTCCTAATTATAGTTCAGTGCTCCGTGCTAAGTGATTTCTTAGCCTCCAAGGGGTTTGGAGCTTTTTTCATTTGTGGAGTCTTTTCGCGGCTTCTGCCTTCACTTGCTGCTACATAAACCTGTGTAAGCATTTTATCTGCACCCTTGTAAAGGATGTTACCAAACCAAGTCCTTCCCTTATCACTGCCCATGTATCTAGGAATCATTTCTCCTTGCTCCAAGTGATTTGTTAAGAACCTGGGAAAGAGCAAGGTGGAAGGTAAGTGGTTTTCCCCACAGCACACAGCAGGCTGCAAGCAAGCTGGGAGACCACCAGCCCCTTACCCATCAGTCCTGTGTGCTGTTCTGATCATCAGCACTTCGAGTTCATAAAGTCAGCTCTTCAAGAGGGTTTGCATTCTCCAGGAAGACCAGAGTTAACCACTGAGAGACAGAAACCATGCAAATGTAAAGAGTGCCCTCTCTGATGGTTCACTGTGTGCACACATGGGTGCAGCATTCAGACCCCTGCCTGGTGGCGAGTATAACTGAAAGTATGATCTGGTGGCTGACCATGCGGCCCATTGACTCAACAGCTCTGCCCAGAGAGCAACGACAGTGAAATGACAGATGGAATCACCACTGTGAGGACTGGTGTGACTCAGGAGGCACTCACTGGCTCCTGTCAGGATTTCACCGCAGCAGTCAGTCCTGGCTACAGCCTCTCCCCCACTACCTTCCACCCCTCTCCTGTACCTTCCCTCTGGAGAGTTGGTGCTAGCATGGGCAAGAAAAGGAGCAGAGATGCTGTATATGAGTGCCACAGTCAGTGGGAATGGAAGACGTTCCCCAGGCCAGAGCAGGGCCAGTTCACGCATGATCAGCTGAGCCCTCTGCCTCCCACCGGCTCCACTGGAGAACCTTGGCATCAGCAGCGTGCTTACACAGGCTTCAATCCTTTGGCAAGCTATTTTGCCCCTTGCACTGCTGCAGGGTGTGAGGGGATAAAAGCAGGGCAAGAGCAGAGGAAAGGCTGACTTGTAGGCTATTTCCCAGCCTCGGTGTTGCTGTGCTTGGCCTGCTAAAAGGGAGAAGTGGCACAGAGCTGTGACTCACCCTGAGCTCCAGGCCTTGCAGCCAGCCCCAGACTCCACATTTTGGCTGCAACTCAGCGGTGCTTGTCACCTGCAGGAGGAGCTGGGGCACCCTCCACACCAGCAGTGTGTCATTAGGGATGATGGAGTAAATAGCAATCCACCTGAAACCAGCTTGGCCAGCACCTGTTCCAGAAACCAAATCTAGGAAAGAGGCATGGGTCCACGGTATATTTGTTTGGCCTGGTAAATAGCACTAGGCATGGGAGCAGATGCGCGTAGTGGAATTCCCCCATTCACTAGCATTATGGGACACTCCCATTACTGTTCTGATAATTACTGTTAATCATTACTATTACTGAAGTGACCAAAAAAATAAAAAGAAAAAGCTGTCAGGATCAGGCCTTTATTGCGTTGGCTCTTGTCACGCAGAGGTGATGAGCCAGCCTGCCCCAGGGAACCTATAAACACAGGTGACAATTTATCACCACACTCATATTTCTAAATAGGACACTGTGGTCCACAGTGAAGCTCCCCTGCAACTCCAGCATGGATAAGCTGTGGCACTCCCTTGGCTCGCACCAGCTCAGGGCCAGGCTTTTCATACCATGCTCCCTGTCTGCCAAGGTGCAGCTAGAAAGGAAGAGGCTGACCAGGAATACTTCAGGTTGCAACACTCAACATGATGTTCCCATTCTGTGTTTTTTCTGTCCAGGCCCATCCTGCTGTAAAACTACATATTCTTTGATATCCAGTGAATTCAGTACATCACATCCCAAGAGCCAACCATGAATCACATGGTATGCGGAAACCTCTGGGGTTTCATTTGGGAATGACCAAGACTATGTCAAATCACCTTCTAGTCACCTTCTCCTCCCACCCATGGTCTGAACATCACCTCAGGTATCCAAGCCTCCCCAGACATCTAGGTTCCTAGGTCAAGGACTGAAGAAATGGATTAGCCAGCTTAGCCACACACCGGGTACCAAAAGGGATCCTGAGGTAAAGATCTGGCCTCTGTGGGGCCACGAAGGGCAGAGATAGCTCCAGCACAGGTGGACACCATCTGGATGTCCTGGGGGAGAGGTGCCAGCAGCTGGGACACTTCCACGGATAACTCCTCCACATCCACCCCCCCATCCTCATTCCTGCACCTTGATGTTATTTAAGAGATGCTGATTTCCTTCATGACACTCAGAGCGCATGTGTGTAAATCAAGTGGGACAGGACAAAGGCCAGGGCTGGGTTTAATTAGATTGGCATCAGCTATTAAATTAAGAACAGTTCTAAGCTAGGGCCAGCAGTTCTTGATTGATGCTCCTGCAGCCAGAATCTTTATCCTTCGAACATGACAAAAAGGGCTGGGGATAAGGTCAGGTAGCCAAAGCTGCCAAATACAAGTTAGGTCTCTGAGTCTAGCTAAATTCCTCAATAATGATAGTTCCTCCAAAGGACTTTCAAAAAGAATAGGAATCCCTGAAAACTACCTTTTTTTGAGAGCCCAAAGAGAGGCTGCCCATTAGATGCTCAGGATGAGACACTTCTGGCCACTGACTTGCAGCATGCCTACAGCAGAGGTCACCCCTTCATACCTAACACACTGGTGTTCCAGCTCCACACCCAGATTTATCTACCCTGCCCAAACTAAGCACACAGGCAGCCTGATATCAGCAAAAAACCCATTAAGTTCACACTGAAGATGGTCTGTCTGAGGTGAAACATGTCAGAATCCATGCAGAACATGGCCCTGCTCTTGACTGTCCATCCCAGCTTCCCAGCCCTTCCCCTCGTTTTGTTCTTGTAACATTCTCGTTCATGAACCAGGAGACAAATTTCCAGGAAGGGCCACTGTGTGCAAAGCAAATTCCCATCTTTCCAAATCAACTACTTTAAAGGGCACATGGGTTAACTAAACTAAAAAAGAGGTCTCAATTAATGTTTCTCTCCCCTCTCTCCTAGAGCATTCTTATGCAACGTGGTCCTGTGCGCATTTGACAACTCACAGCAGCTTTGATGACCACATCACATCTCATCAGAGCTGCTGGCCCACTGCATTGCAAATGTTGGAATCATCATTTATGTAGATACAAATAACATCCTTTGGGAAATGGCTTTCAATTGTTTACATGGTTTTCATAAACAGGATATTAACAACTTGCAAATATCCTGTTGGAAGTCCCTCAGCTGTACTTGCAGGCTCACAATGGACCAGTTTGATGCATGCCCATCCGCAGTAAGTCTCTCTACTCCAACTTCACTGGAAACATTGCACAACTGTCACTGACCACAACAGTTGCCTCTAATTGTACGTACCAAGGCTTCTACTTCATGGCTTCTACAGATTGTTTGTAGGGGAACTGTAAATCAAAGAAATAAAACATTATTGTTGTCAGCATTTTCCATAAGCTTAGAACTTGGCTGTGTAATTCTTGTTCAGGCAGAGAAAGCAAATTACACTGCTCTCAATTCTTGTTCCCACATCTCACCTAGAGGTAGGGTTTGGTTTTTTTTCCCCTTCATATAAACTTCCACTCCAGCTGATTGAAGACAGTGACATGCATGTGTACACACAGACATAGAAAAATATAAGATTTTCTTGGGTATTCCTTTGGTGTAGTGAAATTGGGTGTTTTGATGATCAATAATTAGCGAATTTCCTGCTACAAATCTAAAAATCCCTTTCAAAAAGAAGACTTAAAACTGAGGTCTCGTATTTTAGCAGTCCACCTCAGGACATATGCTCTCAGCAGAGTTAGAGATAAGCCGAAGTTCCCTCTAAGCTAAACACTGTATTAAAAGCAATGGACACCTACCCTGGCTGGCACATATTTAGCTGACTAGAGAGCTAGCTCTGGGGGCTGGAGGAGTGGTCTTCACACAGAGGGAAGCTTCATCTTGGAAGCAAAAAGAAGATCAAAATGAAGAACCCTTGGTGTAGAAGAAGTAAAAGCACCAAATTGTGTCACTTCTAAATCACATGGGAATAACCCACTACTGGTGCAAAGCAGAATGACAGTATGTCCTTGGCTTCAAAATAGGTGCCTCAAGGAACTGTAACTCCTAGAGGCTACAACTGTACTAACATCAGGTCAGATGACAGTAAAGCATTCAAGAAATAATAGTTGACACAACCTTAAATATTGTTTGGGTAGGTGAAGGAGTCCTCATATATTGTTGCTGTCTCCAAACATGTTACATCTAAAAGAGATCTTGTTGCAGCTACCTGGCGCCCTTTGAAGTTAAAAGCTGTTTCTCACCAAACCCTGGGGTCTCTACATTACACAGATCCTAACACTGTCCCCATTGATTTAATGCTTCTCTGAGCCAAGCTGGTTTCCCTCAGCTCCCATATCCCTATCTCTGTCATACCCTCAACCAGAAAACATATACAGCCTTCTATCTAAGGTGCTCTCTCTCACACAGATACTCAGTCAAGCTGTGCACTACAGTAAAAGCTATCTGTCTGAGCCAATCCAGTCTACTATCCTCACTGAAGATGGTTCTGAAAGTAAAAAGGGCACAGCTTACTATCCTGGCCTCTTTCGAAGGGCCATGACAGCCACTCAGCTATGTCTCCATCCCTGAATTGTGGCTGTATTGTATTTCCCCAGCCCACTCTTCTAGTGGCATGTGTGATAGGTAGCAATCCTTGTTGGCTACTAGCCCAGCCCACTCTAAACCTTTCTATTCCCCTTGCTCCCAGGTGGATGCTGCATTGATCGTCTCCCAGCCACATCTTCCTGTCACCAGCACATTTCCATCCTTTCCCATCTCCCAGTCCAGTCCCCTATAGCCATCACCCTCATTTGCTGCTTTGCCTGATCAGCAACTGGGCAGAACAGCAGTGCATAAAGCCAAGGCTACATGGCACAAAACACACACTGGCACATGGTGGCCTTGTAATGATTTCTCTTCCCAAGAGTCCTCAGGATACATCAGAACAAGGCACTGGACTTAGAACCATAGAATGGTTTGGGTTGGAAGGGACCTTAAGGATCATCTAGTTCCAGACTACTCCTGGGATACTTGAGATAAGCCTTCCTACATTTCGTGACCTTCTCATTCTGCATCTCCTCCCCCTGCACACACACTCCCAGACTTTGGTAAAAAGGACATGAGTCATGTACTGTGTCACAAGCAAGAAAAAACTGGAACATGTCTCATTTTGACCTCATTCTTACAATAATCTCAGCGGGGCCAGTGTCACCAAAACCTTCTTGGACAGGACCCCATTTTCTTCTCTCCTCCTATGCCAGTCTGTTAAGGGAAAGGAGAGGGCAGGAGATGTTGCTCCTGACACACTCTGAGCAGCCTTTACTCTGGCTGCAAGAGCTGCCCTGGCTGTACCCATGTTGGGGTAACACACTGCTCTGGTGCCACTCCTGCAGCCACCACAAGTGGAAAATGTTGGGCCTGTTGTTCACACCCCAAACCCGTGAGTACCACACCTGAACACAGACAACTGCATCTGGAAAAGGTGTTTGCTGTGAATGAAATCCTGATAAATTTTAATTTAAACCCATGAGGAAAGGCAGTGGTGTGAAGTCCTGACGCTACTTGTTCTAAGGTAAATGACTGTATTGCACTATGAACTCGGCTGGGCTTCAGATTGCTCTGCAGATAAAGCAGGAGGAAACTGTAACTTACACCCACTACAAGTGTATCTACAGCTAAGGAATGAGATAACTAAATGCCCTTGGGGAGATATGAGAGGCATTTAAAGCATAAAAATTGCTTACCTTTCCCTTACCAGGTAGGCAGATAAACACAAATGTCTCTGTTCAATAGTGCCTGAAAGTCTGATGCAAGCCCTCAAAAGCAAAGGAAATGAAGGCTTAGAGGCAATCATGGTGAAAGGAAGGGCAACCCCAGTGACAGAACATGCCCCAGCTGCTCAAAAAGCAGCAGCTCAGGAGAACTGTCCAAATTGGCAAAGATCATCGGCAAAGGGAGGATGGGAGGGTAGAGGCCAGTAGATCCATGCTGGACACAGAGGCTGGGGTGTTTCACAAGGGCATTCCCAGCTCACCAGGCACCACGCTGCATTCAGACTCTCAGTCACATGGCTGCTGGGATAGACACTGCTTACCACATGCTAAAGGAGGGTGGGAGCAATTTGCTTTACTGCTCTTGCCAAAAGCCTCTATTAGTGTATGTTATGAAAGCTCCAGAGAGGCAAAACATTTCTAAAACCACTTTATTAAAATTAGTAACACCCGAAACTCTCCCCCCACCCAAGCTGTTTATGGATGGCAAGGAGGCAAGCAGCAAAAGCAAAAGCAGAGAGAGAAGCCTTTGCTTTACCTACGGTGTGCTGGGCCGGGGGAGTCTCTATGAGTTCAGCTGCCTGCTTCCCCCCCGACACATGCTGAGAGTGAGACTGGTTTTCCATCTACAGAGGCAAAGTGTTACTTAAGGACCAGGTATTGGTTTACCACCCTCTGCACCTATTAAATGCCTTAACCCCCATTGCATCCCTGTGGCTATTCGGATACTTCTCTGGTGATAGCACCAAGGCACATGCAGTGTCTGCAACTCACCAGATGCACGTGCAGAGATAAAGGCTAGGACCAGCATCTCCCATGATCCAGATCATGGAGCCTTCTCACAGATGGCTTTCTCTGTGGCTGGTGAGTTGGAGTTGTGCCAGCTGCCTCGTTGACTCCTTACCCTGATACTGCAGCTCCAATCCACACTGTGGGAGAATGGAAATTTAAAGCTGAGCAAGGCAAGAGATTTAAGAATGGCAAAAGTATCAGGTCATTATACTCAAACAAGCGACCCCGCTGTCCCTTGGGCCTATTTACTCTGCAAGTTGCAACATGTTAGATCCTGTGCATGGGGGTGTTGGCAGATCAACCCACGCTTTTCTCCCTTTACTGGTTCACTGGCACAGGCCAAATCAACTTTTAGCTCATGTCTTGTGCCCGCAGTTTGAGACAGACCCTGTTTGAGCTCAAGCTCCGGAACTAGCAGCCCTCCTGAAGCAATGCAAGTTTATTTTGTATCACCGAATTCCTCATGATACCTGGAAACCTTTGCTGGGATTTCTTCGGCGGTGACTTGGATTATATAATACTGAACTGTAATTTTGTACTATTTCAATTAACATTTTTACATTCTGCATAGGGCCATGTACTGGGAGGAGGGGGGTGTGAGGCAGGAATTTAGCCTGTGAAAAGGGCCAGACTACAGAGTATGAAGATTGTTCAGGCCCCGCTCTGCATCTTTTTGCACAGAGACCTGCCACTGTGCTGCGGCAGAGCCCCGTCTCCAAACACTCGTACAGGGCTCTGTGGTCACGTGGATCCAACTCTCCCCACACAGCTGGAGTTGGGGTTTGCTGGTTTGGTTTTGGTTTACCTCTAACTTAGTTCATTCAAGGGAAATGGGATGTTTTCTGCAGTGCTTTCTGTACACGTAATGACATGCATCAACCCCAGTTCTATGTTAACAAAGATTATTTTTATGAGAAACAAAAGACAAACTTGCTGCCCAAATACCTGAAATCAAAGTTAGAGCCTCAGCTCTGCATCAGCACAAGGTATGGTATGCACATTAAGGTCAGTGATGTTCTGTCATACACACAGGGCACCTTTGTCAACGTTTGATGATCTATTTCCATGTCAGCTAGACACTGATCACAGAAAATACATTTTGCATAGCAGGAATTCTGCATGCGGCAGCGCACAGCTGAAGTGCTGAAGGAAGCATGAGCATTGCTTTGTTATTTGCTCATTCTAAGATGTATTCAAAGGTTTTAGAGACAAAGGGCTTTGGCTCATACCTGTGTCATGTTTCCTTTCAATCCAGATAGATACAACTAGGTGTACTGAAGGAGAGGAGCACTGTCACTTTAATTCACTTCAATTATGGAAAACCAGTCCTCAGGAAGTGGACATGAAGGACTGACGGATGGCTGATACCAAAACCTTGTGAAAATACACAAAGCCAAATTCCCACCACCATCAGGTGTAACTTCAAAAGTCACTGCTCAAAGTGGACAATGTTAATTTGGGCTGCTCCAAAGCCTAACAAAGTTGATGGAAAAATGCCTGGGATGTCAACAGGCTTTAACCAAACTGTGCCCATATATAGTTAAGTGTCACCAACTCTTCTTCTCCACCCAGGGTGGGTTATTTTTATTCCCTTCTAGTAATATGCAAAGTATACTTACAATTATGAGCTGCTGTTAGTGAATAGCACATTGGCTTGTATCTCTTACCTTACTCTTCTTACACATCAGAGTACTTCTTGGTAAAGAAAACACCACAAACAAATGGGAACCTTTAAGAACCCCATGGTACTCACAAGACACCTAAATGCCCAAGGACTCAGCTGGTGCAAGGAGCCCATGTCTGCATCCATTGAACTCAACAGATGTTTTACTGTAGCCTGCATTAGGGCTGGAGTTAGGCCAGAGCTAATTGGGAAAATCCCAAATACCTGCTTACTGATTAATTCTCTTGAAAAGCTTACAGCAGAGGCATTCAATTCCAACATTTTACAAACACTCAATGGTTTAAAGCACAACTAAACGAACCCTCCTTAGAATGATCCCCTTTAAAGACCTTCCAGGCTGCAGCACCTGAATTACAAGAGGGCACTGGACAAGGTTATAGGATACTCC
The DNA here is from genome assembly GCF_000696875.1 of Nestor notabilis. Taxonomy (NCBI): domain Eukaryota; kingdom Metazoa; phylum Chordata; class Aves; order Psittaciformes; family Psittacidae; genus Nestor; species Nestor notabilis. The sequence continues at coordinate 51,991 of NW_009930500.1, read as the reverse complement.
ACACAGGGGCATCTTCCCTCTGCCTAAATGAACTGAGGTGGTCAAACCAGTGCAAACATACCCTGACTAACAGGAGAGGAAAGCAAGGACAGGAGGCTCCATCTTTCCTCCCAATTCCGTGAGATGTCTTGCAGTTTTTAATCAGCAGGGTGCAGCTCAGCCCTTGGGAAAACTCAGAAATGGGATTAAAATGCTTCTCTGCAGCTCTCCCCTGTGCTTGTTAAGGGGAAGAGCCTCCACACAAGAGCAAACCTACATGGCTTCCTTCTGCATCAAGGTACTCACTCTTGGTGGGAAGATGGGACACCTGGTTTGGGTGGGCCAGGAAGGTTGAACATGAAATGAACCATCCTGGACCAGAGGAAAGGGTCAGAGAGGAAAGCGAGGGGCCACACAACTCTGCCCACCTATCCCAAAACTCCTTACTGTTGCTTTGAGGTCATGGCCATTTCTGTTCAGGCCTCAGAGCACGTGTGTCGCAGCAAGGTCATGTTCTTCACCTGCGTCACTCCTCATTCTTCTTGGGAACAATCAGGAAGAAACTCCTGGTGTTCCTTGGCTCCTGCACACATTTTTCACACACAGGGGAGCACCTAGCCCATAGAGAACATTTTTTTGTTGCTGTAATCTTGATGAAAAAAGTAGTTACTGATGGAGGAAGGAATTCAGGAGATGGCTGAGAAGTGCCTGAGGGCAAATTTTCAGATGTATTTGCACGAGAAGTTGTAAACGTGCCACCAAAAAAGTCAAGAGAAGTATTACCAAGGCAAGGGGAAAGGGCAAGAGAATATCTTGTCTTTCAGCCCCTTGGGAGTCCTGCCGGGATTTCACAGTGCTGGTTCACTCCGGTGAACCCAGACAGCCTGAAAGGGCAGCTCCCAGAGTGGCAGCAAACACGATAGAATTCATCCATGGGCAGTGAAAGCTATACATCTACTTTTAGCTGGAAAACAAGAAAAACCCCATGCTTTAACCTCCACCTGCTAGACCCACACGGGTGCTCATGCAAGTGACACCTTATTAGGAGGGCACACAGCCACAGGCACTGCTGAGACAGGGCTCACCATCTGCCTTCTTGGCCACCACAGCCAAGTCAGATGTGCCCTTGTTCGATCACATCCTTTACAGCACCAGCCCATCATAGAACAGTTTGGCTTGGAAAGGACCTTAAGATCATCCAGTTCCAGCCCCCTGCCATGGACAGGGACTAGACTGCATTGCCCAAGGCTCTGTCCAACCTGGCCTTGAACACTGCCAGGGATGGAGCATTCACCACTTCTTTGGGCAACCTGTGCCGGTGCCTCACCACTCTCACTGTGAAGAACTTCTTCCTTAGATCTAACCTGAACTTCCCCTGTTTCAGTTTGAACCCATCACCCCTTGTCCTATCTCTACAGTCCCTGATGAAGAGTCCCTCCCCAGCATCCCTGTAGGCCCCCTTCAGATACTGGAAGCTGCTCTGAAGTCTCCACGCAGCCTTCTCTTCTCCAGGCTGAACAGCCCCAACTTTCTCAGCCTGTCTTCATCCGGGAGGTGCTCCAGCCCCCTCATCATCCTCGTGGCCTCCTCTGGACTTGCTCCAACAGCTCCAAGTCCTTCTTATGCTGAGGATACCAGCACTGTACACAGTGCTCCAAGTGGGGTCTCCCGAGAGCAGAGTAGAGGGGCAGGATCACCTCCTTCCACTTATTTCCAGCTACTGAAACAAGAGTTTGCAACACAAGGACCAAAGCCAGTTCTACTGCTGGCACGTGCGTTCACACAATGGGGGTCCACAATCCAGCAAGGAAAGTTAGGAGCTGTTGTTTTGGGTATATTAGCCAAACTACACATGCTCACAGTGGGGGTACAACGAGCCGTTCAGCTGTAAAAGCATATGCAGGAAACGAGCTCATAGCTGAAACAGAGGCCACTGCAAGGAGATATGCATCTTTTGTGACTTTCCACAGATCTTACTGTGCCATTCATGGAACTAGTCAGCTGTCCCCAAACCCAGTTTTGGGTCTTGAACTTTGTTTTGCTTTTAAATAATTTGTCCTTTTTCTTTTGACTTGTTTTATAGGGTCAGGTTCCGAGTGACTGATTTTACAGGTTCATTAAGTACAGTGCCCTTTCCCAGGCTCAACTGGCCTCCACCTTGTTGTTCACAAGCATCCTGAAATTCACAGTTCTGTGCTTCTGAGAATAAGGCAGCAAGAGAAATTAGCAGAAACTCCTATTTGAAGGTTTCACAGCCACACTCTGTTACAGCCATCAGGTAGCAAAGGATTTGCTCCTGTGTATGGACCCAGGTCTGATCTCAAGTTGAGCAGAAAGATTAGGCCCCATAGCCTAATCCCATGGAAACTGTGCATTTAATTATTTCCCTTGCTGGATAACAAAAGTAACAGAATAAAACCAGGGTGGCTATTCTTCTAGGCCTGCACTATTCATTGCTAAAGAAATCCTCATTACTCACAGACCGACACTACTAACCTCAATAAGGCTGCAGTTACTGAAAGCAGACAAGGATGGGAGCAACACATACCTAAATCCTCTTCACTTGGCCAGGGTAGCCAGTGTCCCACTCCAAAGTGAAGTTGCAGCATCTGCCTTCTCACCCTCACCGACAGCTCCTTTCCCACCCCTTCCCACATGTACAACAATGATAAATCCCAGCTTGCCAAACTTAGATTAAGCTGACGAAGTCCACCAAACATTGTGTCAGAGCTACAAAGACTTGTACCAACAAACTAACACTTTAGATGCCGAGAGTTTCCAAAGCCGTATACACAGATGAGGCCACTTAGAATCATAGCACCATAGAATCAACCAGATTGTAAAAGACCTTTAAGATCGAGTCCAGTCACTACCCCAGGACTGCCAAGGTCACCACTAAACCATGTCACTGGGGACCTCGTCTACACGGTTTGTGAAAACTTCCAGGGAAGGCGATGCCACCATTTCCTGGGAAACCTATTCCAATGCCTGACCACCCTCTCGGTGAAGAAATTGTTCCTAATATCCAGCCTAAAACCCCCTTGGTGCAGCTTGAGGCCCTTACCTCTTGTCCTATCACTTGTTCCTTGGGAGAACAGACCGATCCCCGTTTCACCACAACCTCCTTTGAGGTAGTCTGAGTGTGATAAGGTCCCCCTGAGCCTTCTCTTCTCCAGACTAACCCCCGCCCAGGTCCCTCAGCTGTTCGTCATCAGACTTGTGCTCCAGGCCCTTCACCAGCTCCATTGCCCTTCTCTGGACCCGCTCCAGCACCTCAATGTCTCTCTTGTAGTGAGAGGTCCACTTGGGGGCCCTTCTTGCATTTCTCCTCCACAACAGCATCCCTCCACTAAACACACGTGAACAGGTGATGCTGTAGCCTAGAAAAGAGGGGAAAATGCACAAAACTGTTACCCAAATACCATACATTCTGGCTACAGGGCATGGTCTGTGACTCAAGGTGCCCCCTCGCTGACCCTGCCTGCCTGCATCTCAGCCTGCCTCACCCATCCCGTGGCTGGCAAAGCAGGGATGCAACAAGGTGCTCATGTCCTCCCTGTTACATAAAGATGTCACAGCAACCTTCGAGGCCCATATGTTGCCCCACAACCTTTCAATTCTGTGTTAGTATCTATTAAGCCAACTTCCTGGAACGCTGCTCAGAGTCAAATCTGCTGCCAGGCTCTCAGAAGTCAATAAAACGTGGTTCATCATGGGATTTGCCATAACAATGGGACACAAACAGACATAGGCTTACGTACAGAAATGATGTCAAACAAATTAGCTTTGCCTGAGTTAGTCAGACACTCTTGCAAAGCATGGCCCTGTATTCTCATGTCTCAACGCTGGTCGTGCTGTTTGTCAGACAGAAACATCTTTGCATACCAGCCTTGAGTGTGGAAGACAGAGGAAGGGTTCCTGCATTCCCACCCCCCAAACAAAAAAAAACCCAAAACCCTGAACAACCACCTGAAAAAAATCGAAGAGCATAACCCATATCATAGAGCAACAATGACAAAGCTCTAACAACTCCATCCCTGGGTCACAAAGTGGCTCCTTGCCTTGAGAAGCTGAAACTGATGGCAGATCAATGCTGCCAATAGAAACAGCTACTCCAAAGCCTGGGTTTCCAGAAGCAGTTTAATTCTGAGGCAGCAGGTCTGGGCTCACAGACATGTCCTGCCAAGCCCATACTGGGCACCTCAGGCTGGCTCTCCATCAGCCCCCCTCTGATCAGCCAACGGCAATGCCACTGCACTGCATGGAGGTCAGTCATGACCAGGAAACACAGCCTGATGTTTGAGCATCATGTATTCAAACCACAGCAAACTGCACTTTTGCTTATTAAAGGACAAAATACTGTTAAAAGAAACATCACTAGGGAATCTTTGCAAGGAAACTTCTTTGTCAACATTCACCAGATAAATTCAACATGAAGTTTTCATTAAAAATTAGTGCTTCAGTGACTCAATGCCAGACATGGAATCAAAACCTCATATTTTAATACCTCTAACCTTTGTGAGTTGGAAAACTAAGCCCAGAGCTACAGCTCAATTTCACAAGTGGCCTTAATTCCCCAGTAAAGCAAAAAAGTCTCAGTCAGTCATATGGAAAACTCCCACAAAAAGGCTATGCAAGACATGCCTTGCCTCCCAGGTTCAGTTCATCTTGAACTGCTCCAGAGAATGAGCATTTAAACCAGTTTTTACCCTAATATGTCTGTGAAATTTTCTCATTATTTTTCTTTTGGGTTTTTTTTTTGATAGAATTTTAATTGGATTCAAAAACCTAACTACTGGTTCAGACCAGCAATACAACAGCCTCTATATCGTGATGTGAACTGGTGCTTCTACATGGACTTGATAGCAGGACATGGACCATGACTAATCCTTAAAAATCAGTTACAGGGAAATCTCCCTGACAGAAGTCTTTTGAGAATTACACTTATTTTTGTGTATCATTTACTGCTTACATTTTGTCTTTCTTTTCCATATGAACATTTGTCAATTTGAAGCCCCAGCAAGGTGAATAAAAAGATTTAGACTTTGGTGCTATCAATTTCTATCCTGCAACTAACAAGATGCCCACTAAACCCATCAAACAGCACCTTAGCTCTTCCCAGGCCTTAGCCCTCAGGCCTCTGCTGCTTCCCTTAGATATAAAGGCAAAAGGTAGTCTGCAAACAGGAGAGAAGCACTCACCTAGATCCTAGACGGGTAGACCAAAGGCTGAGGGGTCTCCACCAATGTCTAGCTTCATGCAATTTAGACAAAGCAACTTGACCTTTGCTGTGCCTCTATTTCCTCTTGTACCATTTCAACTGGCCTCTCAGAACAGAGTCATCCACCTTGTCTCCTGCAGTTACCTAAGCTCCCATTTAGGGTCAGCCTGCCCACACAGGCACTGGGATAACATGCAGAGTCTCAGCCAGAACTGAGAACAACAGCCCCAGCTGTAACCCTAGCAGCCACATGAGAGCATGCTTGTAGAATCACCGAATGGTTTGGGTTGGAAAAGGACCTTACTATCATCCAGCTCCAGCCCCCTGCCACGGGCAGGGACGCCTCACACTAGACCATGTTGCCCAAGGCTCTGCCCAACCTGGCCTTGAACACTGCAGGGATGAAGCGTTTACCAGGTCTTTGGGCAACCTGTGCCAGTGCCTCAGCACCCTCACAGGGAAGAACTTCTTCCTTAGATCTAACCTGAACTTCCTCTGCCCAGCAACCAGCGCAAGGGCCCTGCCCTATCAGGGCTCCCAGCCACAGCACAATAAACATCTCCCTCTTCTGCACGAGGCAGTGGTGGTGGCTGTGCTGTGACACCTCCTGCAGCTCAGCAAGAGCTGCTTCTGACACAGCCTGCTCTCGCTCCATTCAGTGAGAGTCAGAGCAGCCCAAAGTCAAGTCATAGTACAAGATTTTATTGCTGTCATGGTAATTAATGACTACTTACACTGAGCTTTTAATGAATACCTGCACTTTTTTTTCAGTTTGTTTTTTAACTGGGTCATAAAGACGGAGTCCCAGATGGTTTTCTGCATTTATAGAACAACAGGGACCTCTACAGGCACTTCCCTCTTTGAAGCAAGGCTAATGACAGAACATGACGAGCAGCTACACATCACTACTGATGCCATCAGAGCACTGAGCTGTGCAAGCAGCACTTTCAGTCTGACAGCAGGTCAAGTTACTCACTGGTACCTTTGGGCCACCAAAGTGACACCCTGAAACACAAGCAATAACCAGAGCATTTCCCCCCTTCATTTTTCATGCTTCTGTTCCTAGAGGCTGGATCCAGCTGCCACACTGCTATGAAGCTGTTTCATTCCATGCCAGGAACTACTGAAACAAGCAGGGCTATCAAAGACCCTACCTGTATCAGGCTGGAGGGGACTGAATGAAGCCTTCAGGTTTGATATAGGGAAGAAGTTCCTTACTGTGAGGGTGGTGAGGCACGGGCACAGGTTGCTCAAAGAACTAGTAAATGCTCCATGCCTGGCAGTGTTCAAAGCCAGGTTGGACAGAGCCTTGGGTGACATGGTCTAGTGTGAGATGTCCCTGCTCATGGCAGGGGGTTGGAGCTGGATGATCCTTTCCAACCCTACATTCTATGATACTGTGATTCAAGTTATTTATCTGCAATGGCAAATTGTCTTATTTAATGAGTGTAAATGCTATCAAAGCCATACAATTTTGCTGCGGGCCATATGTTGGGGGGGAGGGTTGCTTTTTTTGTTGTTTTGGTTGGTTGATTGGAGTTTTTTTGCTTAAAGCCCAGAGGCACTTGCACATAACCAGTTTCACAACAGTTTCTTGGGACACAACCCAGTACTTCCACTCAGACCACACGCCAGTGAGCCCTGTGTGAGGCACACAAGCACCAATCAGGTTTTTTCCCCTTTTTCTGTGCACTAAATGAAGCTGGGTTGTCACAGCACATGGGGAGGACCAGAAACTCTCCTCTGTTCTCATGCAAAACATACTCTTGGTTACAGAGAATAAGAGAAAACCTCTGAAGGAAAACCATCTCCTACGTACCTACCTGCCTGCCTGCCACCAGACCTCTAAGACCTTCTCCGAGAGCCTCTGGCACTCTGCAGTGGCTGGCTGGCTATTGGACTAGCTAGCCCCATGCCTTTGCAACTCAGATTGCTGAATCTGTCATTTGTGATCATGGGCACCACCGTTAACCAACAGTGCACCCTGTCAGACAGGCAGGACAAGGACACTATCTAATTTGAATATTAGCTAGCCATCAACACACCTCCTTGCACTTCCTTCTAACATTAAAAGCAGTGTTTTGGAAGGACAGTCATCTCTTCCGCAGGCTTGCATCTCACCCTTTTAAACAGGCCTTGCTGGGATCAGTTTAACTGCAGGCCACCTACATGCTTCAATTGAAAACGGGTGCTGAATCCAGGGGAGGTATTTAAGTCCCAGCCAAGCATTAGCAACCAGGTACACCTACCTGCATGGTGACTGCAGCTGCCAGCGAAGCAGGCAGAGGGCTGGGTGGCCTAAAGGCAATTAGGCCTGAGATGCACTCCAGGAAAAGGCAGTGTGGTTCCACTGGCCAGGATCATACACAGGGCAAGTGCCCTGTCACCGAGCTGGTGCCTCAACCAAGCTGATGCAGCACTGCCTAAAAGCCACACAAACAGAAGGTCTCCTCTCGAAATGACAAGTTTTTGGCACATGCAACTAATAGGAAGCAGAAGCTCTGTTAATTATGCCATTACAGAAGGAGTCTGAGCCTGATAAATGAGCCAGGAAAGATGATCCTGATCCTCTGTCAGGCCAGTTCTGCAGGAAATTCAGCCCCGTAAGCAGCAACACACCATCCTAGCCCAGCAGCATCTGTCACTTATCAAGGCAGGGTGCAGCGGCTGACTCCATGAAGTGATCTGAGGCAACGCAGACTTCCTCAGCCAGGTCACTGCCTCAAACAGCAGAGTGATTCATTCCTGCAGTGATGCCTCAAACACAGCTTGGGCCTGAAGAAATGCCTTAAAACTGCAATGACAACACTCTCCTCGACATGGGCTGCAGCCTGTGAACACTGCAAACTGATGGAGAAAGCTGTTGTCTCTGGCAGTGCCACCAGCATCAGCTGTCTAAGAAGCCTTGGTGCAGAGGAACCCTTTTCTGGAAGCCTCAATACCACTTGGAAAAAGAAAACTAAAATAAGCAAAGACCTCCTTTTCCTTCCTATCTTTGTCCTTCTGTTGTATTCTCATTCTGCCCTTATACCAAATCTCATTTTGCATGGTACAGACTCAGCTGGTGTTTCACTCTTGAGCTTTTCATAGACTGTAAGGTTGGAAAGGACCTTACGATCATCTAGTTCCAACGCCCTGCCATGGGCAGGGACATCTCACACTAGGCCATGTCACCCAAGGCTCTGTCCAACCTGGCCTTGAACACTGCCAGGGATGGAGCATTCACCACTTCTTTGGGCAACTTGTTCCAGTGCCTCACCACCCTCACTGTAAAGAACTTCTTCCTTATATCTAACCTGAACTTCCCCTGTTTCAGTTTAAACCCATCACCCCTTGTCCTACCGCTGCATTCTCTGATGAAGAGTCCCTCTCTGGCTTCCACTAGCAGAAAAACCTCAGCAAACTTTCCCTGGCTGCCCTTCCAAAGCTGCCTTGGATCAGAAAGCAAACTAGAAAGAAAACCAGTATTTCACTATTCAGCCTCATGCTGAACTGTTGCCTTGACATACACCTTCCTTTCCAGTTATGTTTAACCGGGCATTAAAAACCACAGTGTGTGTTTCTATAGGTACAGAGTGTCTCATTGCAATGAGTAAATACTTTTGAAGAAGCACTTGCATACCACACAAGGCACCTGCTCAGCCACTGGTATGTAAAAGGTGTCAAAAAAGTCAGTCAGAAAACACACAAATGGTTACAACCAAACAAGACTTCTTTACAATGAGGGTGGTAAAACACTGGCCCAGGTTGTCCAGAAAGGTGGTGGAAGCACCATCCCTGATGACATTAAAGGCCAGGATGGAGGTGGTTCTGGGCAACCTGATCTAATTGGAGATACCCTGCTCCTTCCAGGGGGACTACTCTGTGATTCTAAGATTCATTTCTCCCCAGCAGCTTTCTCTGGACAAGTTAAAAGTCCAGTGGTTCAAACTCCCTCCTTTAAAACTCCTTTAACAACCACACGTACACCCTGAGCATGTTGTGTTACTGTGTGTGCCTGCTCCAAGACACAGCCTCTGTGCTGCAGAAGGGTTGGTCCTCTAAAAGTGATATGCAACACTCACAATGGGTGTGCAGGTAGAGACACCTCACTGTGGAGAAAGATTCACTCACATGACAAAAGCTTTGAGGCTTTTCATCCCTTGGTCTACCTAGCTCTAAAATTTTCTTCAAGACTGATGAGAAGCATCTCTTGCCTGTGTTTTCCTGATGATGTGCATGTGTCTAGTTGGTATTTCTGTTTAGTGTGTTCAGTGTGTGCAAGGGGTGAAGGAGGTTTTTCATGTGTCTGCATGTAGATACACAGATTGTAACTGCACTCTCACTACACACATGACAGAAAACACAGCAACTACCAAAAGCTGACTTGAAAATCAAGTGAAGTTTTCTCAGTGGATACTAAGAAAAGGTCAGAAGAATGGAAAGGAGCAAACAATACAGAGATCTGAAGATTTCGCTGGAGATGAAGAAAGCAAAGGCTGAGAGTTGGAAAATCAGCTCAGTGCCTCTTACAAAAGGCTCCTGTCAATGTGTAGAGGAAAGGACTGGTGCCGCTCTCCATCCAGTTCCTCACCAACCCTTTTTGTGTATGCACATGGCACTTCCTCCACTCTGTTGCATGGGGATTCCAACCAAGCAGCATGTGATGTGTTGTTTTTTTTACTGGTACCAAATGGAGAACCAAGATGACTCAGTTACTGACCAGATCCCCCGTATGAGGAGCCCATTGAACTTCAGACCACTTGAGTGTCTAACATGTATTTTGCCTTTCAAATCCCAGCCTTTCACACACATTTCAGCATTATCATTGTAGTTTCACAAATACACGGGGTTTTTTCAACACATGACATGCATCCTGTTGTGAAAATTAACTCACATTACAAAGAAATTGAGCTTTCCGGAAGGGCACCTCAATTTAGGAGCCTATATAATCCCTCACAATCACAAAGTACCTAACTGTCTTTTTCTCACAGATGACTAAGCACAGCAGATGCATCTACAACATGCATAGCTGAAATGAACATCTCTTAGAGCCACCTCCCAGTCTCATCAGCAGTTGGCAAACACTCCACCTGTCAGTGAGAAATCATAGATTGTCCCGCAGTCTCAGAACCAATTTTCTTCCCTTGTCCTCAAAAAAAACTTGCTACCTTTGCAGTTCTTCATAGACAAGACTCAGAAAACTAAGCATCTGATGCGTAATCTGTTTGTCCAAAATCCCTGTTTGTTTCTTATTTGAGTGGTCACATTGTGCCCATAGTGCGAGAACAGAAGGAAGAGAGTCTGTTTCCTGGGCAAAGCCATACTGAAATTAAACAACAACATTTCAGCTTCTCTACCAACTGAAGTCTTGTGCAGAAATCAGGGTGCAGCAAGGTCATGTTCTGCCTGAAGATCCAATGAACTGCTATACGATGTTAGGAAAGAGTAGAGTTCTTTGCCACGAGCACCCTCCATAATCCATTTTGACAAAGATGTCCAAATCCTCTGCTTGTCAAAACAGTAAGAACTTGCCATGCCCAGAGGTGTCATGACCTGATTTTCCCAAAAGTGCTTACTCTTTATTCCTAAGTTGAAGTAAACTTTTGAGAACCATCCATTTTGCTCAGTCCAAAGCATTTTATGGTTCTGTCCTTGATGGCAGCAGAAGCCTAAACTTTGTTCAGCACACTGAAGATAGCTGCTGTGTTGGAAACAGGCCTGTTTATCCACACACATAGGCATCAGACACCGAAATCAGAACCCAAATGGTGTCTTGGCAGTACATGAGGCTCAGAATCCAACTCCACTGTGAGATGGGTTGTGCTTTTCCTCCAGAGGAGGAGAAAAGAAGGGGAGAAAAAAAAAATAAACAGAAAAACAACCAAACAGAAAAGACCAGAGCAGAACACTGTACCAGGGCTTGAAATGACTGAGAACAGCTAAAACCAAGCAGCCCTCGCCTCAGCAAATACCACCCACAGAAGATCGTTGAGGGCTGCGAGTATTCTTAGCTTTTTGGACCTCGTCATCTAGCAACCTCTACCAGGAGGAAGTCTTTCTTCACACGTGAATGGAGCCCATCAGTTCTGCAGGATTTCCTTTCACGCACTTCCTCTCTCATTCCCTTCATGTCCTCCCATCAGCAGGGTGGGGTACCTGCCAGATGGCACAGGGCGGCCTTCCCAGCAGGACATTCTCTCCTTTATAGGCAAATTGGTAAGTGTCCCAATGCCATGTCTTCACAACGCTGTCTCGCCCATGCAGACTCTGTAGGGGGATTTCAATTTCCTGCATCTAAAACAGACAGCACAACGCGATGTTCATCAGACCAACCTAAAACCACAGCAGTGTGACCAGAACCTGAATCTAATCACCCAACTCATTTAGCCAGCCCCAGTGAAGATGCCTTCAGACCCAACTGGCAGATTGAAAGCAGAGGTAGGGTGTCAGTTCCTTAAAGATCACACCACAGACCAGCAATAGGCAGGAACACATTCCTCATGCCCTCAAAATTCCACACACTGTTTCTTCCTGCCCAGTACAATTCAAATGAACGTGATGAGAAGGTTGCATCATCTCCCATACCTCTTTCTTACGTAGCAGTAGATGAGAGCAAGTATCCCACTCGTCAGTATTCCTACACCAATTCCCACAGCAATGTAGCGTTCGTAAGAATTGTGTGCATACGAATTTAGTGTTAAATGTTCACACCTCTCACCATTATAACCTGCAAGGCACCTACAAAATAAATATACACCATGCAAACATTATTCAGGACTTCCCATGCTTTATATTGCAGAAACACATTAGTTTTCATCAGTCTTAAACTATTTAGAGGAAGTCTGAAAGAAGATGAGCCGAATCTGGTGCTCCATCAGAATGTCTTCATTCCATCAAGACTACAGTTGCCTCAGTCTATCTAGTTTAAAGCAAGCCCAAGGACTGCAGTCACAGCAGCAAACATACCCTCATCGCAGAGAGTGTGGATGAAGAGCACTGTGCTCTGCTGATCCTTAGCTACTAGAAGATCTCCAAAAGCCAAAGCTGCCCAGAAACTTTTAAGGACATCACAGTCCTTATCGGTGTGTAGGCAGTTAAGGAGTAAGGGAGATGCAGCTGACATCTTGGAAGATCCTGCCCCCTTCATTGTGCCCACTGTGAACATCTACTTATTTCTTTACTACTTACTCTAGCACCAGTTGTGATTTCAGCTGCCACCACAGTAGTGACCTACGAAGCTGTGAGTTTCTTCCTTCCTTAGTTACACACTAGCACAGCACTACTGCCCTGTTAACAGTCCTGGGCTATCAGAGCACTCAATCATGTGCTGAACTAAGCCTGCACATACTTGAAACTTGAAATTCATTTACCTTACATTAGGAACATGAAGCAGACAAAGAAACAATGCTACTGTTGTTATTTTCTATGAAGGATACTTAGAAGATACTTATTCTTTACTTGCATATGGGTTTCCTCAACTCGCTGTGGAAAGCACAGAGCCCATTGATACAATAGCTGTGGTGTTCTTCAAGACAAGTCTGCATAAGCTTCATGAGCTTTGGCTGCTCAGTGTAGTCTGCTGTGAAAGGGAAAAGAAGTCATGTTATATTTAGGGAAAAAAAGGTAATTTTAATTAATTTTCACAACTCAAGTTGAACAGACACTGCCTGCGGAAAACAATTAATGCACAGATTTACTGTGGTACGTCTCGTGGGCAGATTCAAGCACTGCTAAGCAGAACAAGCTTCTAAGACATTCCAGCATAGCTTTAGAGAAAGAAGAAACTGTAAATAAATTGCTTGCTTTTTGCAAGTATAAAATGATTTGCAAGTATAAAAATGATTCTGGGAAACTCCTCCAGGGTGACACCAGCACTATCCAACCTGCAATCCATCAGAAAACCCATCCCAGGAATATCAGGGGATTAGGACACAATGAGAGCAGGGAATTATTCTCAGTATACTTCCCAGCCTGAATTCAAAAGGTTAGTTCTTTTCTCCATCACAAGGCAAACTATTGCACTTCTAAACCTCCTGCCCGCCCACCCTGCAACTGAGCAAGTGATGACTGGTGGGATTGCTCCCTCCCTCCATTCTCCATGCTCTAATGTTCCTAGAGTGAACCATTATGCTTGCAAACACCCAAGACTGCCCAGATGGTCCTAATCATGCAAAAGCATGGTCCACAACTGTTAAGTTTCTGAATTTACACAAAATAATCTGTGTCCGGGTCAGTGAGCACACTTCTGCTTTGAAAGCACAGAAAACTAGTATCTTATTCCCACCCATGGCAGTTCAAATGGGAATAAAGGAGAAGTCAAAACTGTTCTTGGACATCTTATGCCCATGTTACATACCAAAAGAAGAGCACCTGAACCCAGAGGCTGGCATGAAGCTGTAACATGCACACAGGGGTGCAGCATGTGAAGAGAAAGCTCTAAAGCTTCACCATCCAAGCAGGCAGCTGTTTGAACTGGTTTCTCCACCCAGTTACTGGTATCCCTGGTGGGGTGGGGTGTCCAAGCAAGGTCTTACTGTTTCAGGGGACTGTTTCAGTGATGGCTGAAGGTGATTTCCTAACAGAGTGATGTCAATACAAATTTTCAGTTCTGACCACAATAAAAATAACGTCATGCAGGAAGTTGACAAGGTCTCCTCCAAGTGACTAGACAATGCTACACCAAGCAGAAACCTTCCTTTCTAACTAAATGCTGAATCCCATTGGATTCCAGTTTGAATCATTTAAGGGCAGGAATCCCCCCATGCACTCAACTAAGCGATTTGTTTCTTCATCCTTTCTGCAGCTTCATCACAGACCTAAGAAGCAATAAGAAAGAGCTGCTCAGCTCTATGCCTGCATGTTGGATTGATTCACAACTTCAGGTAGGTACCCAGACCAGGATTCACAGGAGGCAGGATGCTATCACTGTTCCTAAGATCAAACAACACTACTTTCAAAATAGTGCCCTGTGAAACCTGACAGAGTCATCAGACCTCCTGCTGAGAGAACAAGTAATAACTCAAGTCTGCTTGTAAAAGGACATGTTGGTTTACTGAACTTTCTCCTAGCAATTGAGTGACAATACATAACGCAGTGAAGGGTATGCTGAGACTGAGGCCCCATCTCTATCAGCCACTATCATCCAGCAGTGAGCTCTGTGCTACCACAGCCATGTTGTCCCCATTTAATGAAAGCAGAATGGTGTCTCTGCTCCAGAAAGCTCTGTGCAGAGCAGGCACACCCACAGCCTTGAACCACACACCCTGCAAGGGAAGAAGTTGGTGCTGGCTACTCACAAGCTCTAGTATCAAGCTCTGGCTCTTCTCTGCTGCCTCTGGAATGCTGTTGACAAGCTCTGGGGATGGGCTTGTTGGCCCACAGGACAGTCAGCACAGGACTAGGCCTTGGAGGGACAGATTTAAGGAAGAGAAGACAGCTTTTGTGACAAGGGATGGATGACACTAGTTTCTGCCCAGGAGGACTGTACGATGCTCACTGCCAGGGAAAGCACAATGGAAAACAAAGCACATGATTAACACCACTGCAGGGCTCAACATGCCACAAGGAAATCCAGGATGCAGGAGACCTGCAAAAGCCCATTTTCACTTAGGCCTAATGTACCTGCAGACAAACTACCACAGCTTGGCAGGAAAGAGCTTCAGAAAACAGCAACAGCACACTCATGCTCCCCCTGTGACTCTCCTGAAACACTTCAGCACCATTTCAGGACAAAAAGGGCCGAACAGCGCATTATAAAACCACTAACCATGACCACTCAGCAGGACCCCTCGATATTTCCTGCCACTAAAGTACTACTCTTCTCCTGGGCCCTGAGAAGATGTCTTCCGTACGAGTTTAGTATTTCACTTGCATCTCTGCCATATGGGGGGAAAAAAAACCCGAAACAAAAGGAGGAATGCATCAACTTACACACCAGAGGCACAAAATCCTCAGCCAGCTCCACTCTAACTTCCAGCAGCTGGATTCCTACTACCAGGACATCTCCCCTCATTTAGCCCATGGCTGCCGAAAGGTGGCAGCCTCCCACCTGCAAGTGTCTGGAAGAAACCTCGCACTGTACAGGTACATAAAGCCTCTTCCCGGAATGCCCTTAAAGTTCGTGCTGTCATTAGAAACAAAGGTCAGCTTACAGCAGAACCCTACCTAGAAAGCGTTGGAGACAAACATCTTGCTGTGCAGTGCACAACAAGCAGTACATTCCTCCACTGTTGTGAGAGGCAAGAGCTTTGTCCCTTGTGGGCTGCCAGATCAGATCTTAAATGCACACTCACAAATTCTAAGTGCTAATTATTATGACATTGCAGCAGTACAAATTACCTCTGAAATAATGATGAGTCTTGAGAAGAAAAAGAATAATTTTTCTAACCCATCCCAGAACATTATGCTAACTCATATCATACTATCCACCTAGATACTACATAAACTGTTGAATAAACACATCCATGTGGCCTTTCATATCACATGAGGAAAGGAAAGCATGCCGTGTAAGCACTTGACAACTGAGTCATTCAAACAGATACACTTGGCAAGATCTGACATGAAATCAGTACTACAGGTACTTAGAAGCCTGGGCATGCCAAAACTGACAGACCTGCAACAAGAAGAGCCAGCCACTAAGACCACGACAGCTCAACCTTCAAGTATGGTGCATCGGGGAGGAATGGGAGAACCAGAACGGGGACAGAGAGAGGGAAAGGGTCAGCCCCATGTGCAGGGCCTGCCTCACAGTCTGCATCGGAGACCCAGCTCACAGCAATGAAGGAATCTTGTTTTTCCCCAAGTAAAAGCAAGCCCTTCCTACTCCTAACTGCCCATTTTGCTACAGAGGCTCCCCTTCAGTCCAAACAGCATCCCAAGTTCTTATCCCTATCATGTCAGCTCCCAGCCAGTTATCCTCTCCACTACCTTTTCTCCCCTGAGTGATCACCAAGCCTGGCATTTCCTAGCCCCAGCACTAGTGACACCAAAGACTGTGTAATACAAAATAAACAAACAGGACATAAGCTTGTAAGTAGGAGGCAAGCAGATCAAGTAGAAATTAATGGTCTTGCCCAAACTACACCTCAGGCCCCAGAGGACTTGCAATCCCACAACAAACTGCCAGTTCCTCCAGTGAATTTATTTTCTTAGGATCTAGTATTACTGAACCTTGGATATGAACCTTACTAAAAAGTTAACTTGCACAGGAGATACAAGAAAACTTCAGAGAGATACAGACAGTTTCTCTGGTGACTCTTGAAGCATTTCTTTTCAATCTTCTTCTTGGAAATGGTATTTTCTAACTTTTCAGTGGCTTTGTGCAGCCTCCACCAAAGCATACTTTTAACTATCTGTGTAAACATGTATTTGCTTGGGAGTATGGTTCTACCTTTGAGGGGAACACACTCTCAGATAAAAGCCCTGTTACCTTGTGGACTTGCATAGCCACAGCTAGCCCAAAGGTACATGGGACTACTACAGACATGGCTCTGTCTCCCAGTAAAAAGCCTCTTATTTTGTTAAAACATGACCGTTGACTCCTGCTCTCTAGAAATGATACAAACAGGGTACTGCACTGCACGAGTCCCAACATATTTCATTAAATTCCTGTTTGCTGTATGCAGCTTTGGAAGTATTGTGGCACAGGCAAATGCACTAAACCAGACCACAGGTGTGATAAATCAGATTACTGCAGTCAAAAATCAACACCACTTCACATACGTGCGAGTATCTATTAGACAGATTTTACATACATATAGATGAAACCCACATATACAGTATATGTATGAACGTATATAACACTGCACTGTAACAAATTAGACAAACCCCTCTCAGCAGTTTGACTTGTTTTGAGAAAAATAAGCAGCTTAAGGATCTACTAAAAAAAGCTTGCAAGACATCCTGTGCTGACTTACAATTAACATATGATGATTTGTATGCATGTTTATGTTCTTTTTAAAGAACAAAGACATTATTAATTCTCACAGTTCAAATCCTTTCCTCCTTTACTGACCTGCCAAAACCTCAGTTCCAGATTGCACAGTTCTCCCAAAGAAATGACATCACTATCACCTCAAGTCACATCCAGAAAGCAGCTCGCAGAATAAACAGAGTGCTCTGGTTTCAGGTGTTGGCAAGGAAACAGCTTGAGTTCACATTTCAGTCAGAAAAGAAAAAGAAAGGAGAGAGAGAGAGAGCTAGCATTCTGAAAAGGGCTGGGGAAGCTGCAATAGCCAGAAGCAAAACTGCAACAGAGAAAGAAACTACTGAGTAACAGCAATGAGAGGCATGACTGGAAGTGACGCTTGCTGCATTCTCACTGTGTGTATGAAGTTTCACGCTGAAGACAGCTAGAAACCAAGCCCTGGTTACACAAGTAACAGAAACAGCCATCAGAAATGCAGATTATCTATCCTAATCTGCCTTAAAATTTCTGCTTCAAATTATAACTGTCTGTGGATAAAGAATCCTTCAGCCAGGCAACACTAAGCCTACCCCAGCTAAGCAGCACCTCTTACCTCAGGGGGAGATTTAAGGCTCCATGAAGAAAGCAGCTCATCTCACAAATAAAGCACACACAAATTTCAACAGTATCCAAGTGATGCTTTTTTTTAAATTACAGGTTAATAGAGACAATCAAAACAAGAAAGGAGTACCTTCAGCATTGTTTTTTGTCCAGTTATTCCATAAGTCCGTGCTAATGGATGAAACAATAAGAGCTGACTCTTCACTCAGTGCCCCCATTGCTGTGTAATGCAAATAGATGCTTACTGTAACAGAAAAACTCAGTATATTTATTCAAGATTCATATCATCCACAAAACATGCACCCACTTAATACACTTCTGATACCATGTAGCAATACAATAACCATTCATTTCAAACATTCTTGCCTCAAACTGCCCTTTGCCACAGAGAAATGATGACTGTGCAGAAACTAACTATTGTTTGTGAACTTCCAAAACACACATCCATTCTGTTCTCCACCATCACTTTATGCCATTTACAACACAGATACCTGCAATATACTACAATGATATAACTAGAAGTAGCTTCTTTTCATGGGGTCTACATTATACCCTATTAGTTTCATCCAAGTTTAAAACCACTTAAGTAATTCTGCTTTGCAACACCTTTGAATGCTTCTCACCCCTGCTGCTTATTTCATAAGAAGCTAAGTGTTGTTCAACAAAGCAATGCACCTTATGACACCCAGGAACATACCTTTCAGCAAAATATAGATAAGCATTCCAAATGCCATGGCACGCAGCTGCTTGAAGCACCTTCTCAGTTCCTCTGTCCAGGCAGCTCACGCAGCTTATCTGGGCTCCCGTGTCTTCTCTCGCACTTATATGCCATGAAGCGTCATCTGCTGCTCTCACCAATCAAGAAAAGGTGCATCTGGCAACAACCTCAGCCCCTGGGGCAACCACACATTTATTTAGGAAACTGCTATTATCTAGCAATGGGATCAGTTTTTCTTTTGAAACCCTGGTTTCCTATTACCCGTGGGCATAATTGTGCATGAAAAGGTACAGTTTTCAAGAGAGACGTGGTATCTGTCAGAGCAGGTCAATGAAATACAGCAAAACAGAGGCAAGTAAAATGAAGAATGATGTACTGTGGAAGATGTGACCTTTCTTTCCCATAGCAATGGAGTCTTGTGTTACTTCCAGGAGACCAGTCAGCATTCAGGATGCTACTTGAGGGTTCAGGGTCTGAGGACCAGCCCCTGTTTGCTTGTGTTCCTTCCCTGGTCCTCTGTGTACTGCATCCAGAAGAAGAACCATGAGAACAGCTGCTCCTGATGTTACAAACTGGTCAGACACAGAGATAATGGATGATGTTCTCCACTGGTGACTGCAGTGAGAAGCCTTTGCTGACAGGCTCTGGGGAGCCCATGAGGCACATGCTGATGGTTCCTCAGCCAGCCTTCCCTGTGCACAACCCTCTGAAGCAGGACAGACCACCAGCCCTGCACCAGGCATGGGATGCTGGCTGAAGCTATGCACAGTTGCGTGGAGCAGAAATTGAAAGCTGGTTAAGCACAGGCACAAAGAAGACAGCCAGAAAGAGCAGGTAAGCTCTGGCCTCCTGTAACAGGAAATCCCTTCATTACTCCTGCCACTACACTGCTATAAAAGCCCATCTCCACCTTTTCAAAGTGGGTATGCATAATGGGAACTATCATGCTTTTTACATGAAGTATTTACAGGTCTCTAAGACATATCTGTTACACTCATTTCTCACACTAAATGTCCCTCCTCAGCCCCAAATGCTGTCCAGCTTCCTTGGGCACAAGCGCTGGGAACTAGTAGGACTAGTTGACTCTCCAAAGGTAGAGCCAAACATACTAGAACCAGCAATACACACACAGCAACAGCCTGACTCTGGCTGAAGGAGAGCTACACACTTCACCCCAGCAACACCTTCCACAACTGATCTCCAAACAACAAAAACATTTCATAGTTTTTGTATTTTACAGCCAAAAATCTCCCGATAAAAACTTCAATAACTCCAGTCTGCTCAAGTTCTCCCTCTATGCTCCACTCTCCCAAGAGATCTTCAGGATTCAATCTAACCACTTCACATGTTAAGGGAAAAAACACAAGCTAGTTCTGCACATTTTAATTATGCCTTCTCCTGCTCATGGACTGCATTCCACAAGGCATTTCCCTTCCTTTGCTATCCTGAATTGCTGCATGCCTGCACGCTGATGGAGTACAGCCTGCACACAGGAGTGTTTCTGCCTGCCTGGATAACCTCTGCTATCAGTCCCTAGCAGGACCAAGGCTCGTGAGCCCTGCTTTCAACACACATCTACACAATAGTAGCTTAATCCAGCGTGAATCCACGATGTGGCTTTGGCATTAGGCAACAGACCTGGGTGCGGCAGGCCCATGAGAAGGCTCCAATGGATAAGGCTGGGCCTCTGTCCACTACAGGGTGTTCATGGTTGGACCAGGCCTGGCACATGAGCATGCTTTTTGGGGTGGTTCATAGGCCCTTCCCTCTGGTTGCTCCTTCTGGATGTTCCCCCAGTGGAGAATGCTCTCATAGATGCATCTGGCAGCTCTGAACATAGCACGCTGCTGATTAACACCTCGATCTCACTAACTTTTGTGTAATGCTAACCCAACCGCAGAGGTGAGAAATTAAAAAGCTTTAGATGACAATAAACTGTTTGCAAAGCATGAAAGAAGCAGACTTGCTCAAGTGAGATAAGCGTAATGCCATAAATTGTTATTCTGCCAAAAAAAAAAAATGCAGAGATGATTAGAGTTAAATCCAAGGAAAGAAACACTGATCTAGAACAGAAAGGTAAACAGATGAAAAACCTCATGACTGAACATGCAGAGGACATCCATTCACTCCACTTGTAACACACTGATACAAGAAAAAAAACACCACAGTCACTCCCAAAAGCATGTTAAAATTTCCCCCCAAGACTAATGTAAGAGTAAACAAGTCTTATTCCATCTCAGCCGATGCTGGGCTGATCAGTCTTCTCTCCACAAGCACCTTGATCCTCCTTACAGTTGTAACTACTGCTTAATTTTAAATGGATAAGCAAGTTCACGCACTCTTGGCACTACACCTTTAGCAATGATTCTGGCAGCCTCTTTGGTAAATGCTGCATTCAACAGAACTCTTGGGAATTCCATCACAAGAACCATCAGCAGAGAAGTGGTGCTCCATCCTGGTTCTTTTATTACAATAAGAGCATTTATTTTGTTTAACACAGGAGTATTTTGCCACAGGTTTTTTTAACTCCCTTTTCAAGTTATCTAGAGTCTACTGGCAAACACCTAAAGCTCTTGATAAAAATAAATCAAAGCTATCCCAACTGAGATAAAAACACCAAGACAGAAGTCCAAAGTGGCTTCAATGGGACCTGGGGTAGGCTCTTCACGTCAATAGTGCACACAGTTCAACTGCCACCTTGGCAGTCACTCCATTCCAACTTCCACATTGCATGAGACTAGTCTAGAGCCATCTTGGAACTAAAATTTTTAGCAATAGAAAAGTACTGATCTTAGTATCCCATCTAGCCTTCTCTAAGCGGTAAAACATTGTAGCCAAGGATTCACAGAGCTGAGCCTTACACTGCGGACTAAAAACAGCCCTTCGTGCAGTTTTGGAAATCAAGAGAATAATTACTTAATAATGGCTTAAAATTCCAACACAAACACTTCATTAGGGATAACCTCTTGCTTTTTTTTTCCTCTTCTTCCCCCACCCTGTTATACATATGATGTATGTACACGGTAGTTTTAACTACGTTCTGCCTAACTGAAGTCTGATCTAGCCCAGACACCTATTCAGTTTCTTGCGAAGGGTGAGGGTGTTACGCACCAAGACATTTTGTCAAACAAATCCAGACATGGAAAGAAAATAGTGCTGGCCTCCATTCTATCGCCTCACTCATGCATACCTCTTGCAAACGTTCAAGAATTTCACCAGTGTTCAGGTTCACTTGACTGTTTTAAAACATGTATTGAGGTTTTGCAGTCATGTCAACATTATTGCTGGACAGCTGAAAGAAAAAATTGTCTTTCGCTCCTTCCAGATTCAAGATTTCTGCTGCTATTTCCAAGTGTTTTAAAAAATAATAATTTTAAGACTACAAACTACACCCAGAGTGCTTCATGACGTCAGAACCCAAATCATATTTTTAAAACCTATCTAGCATGTTGAAAGTAAGTTTTCATGCTGTTTGACCAAAACTGCAGTTCCAGATGCTTACAAGACCTTGGTACTTGCACCCCATCCCCAAACACACAGGTACATTTGTAATTCATGCTGCTGCTTCATTTTCACTCAGGTAATAGATCATCACCACCAGATCTGCATAGGCTGCATTCTCCTTTTTAGCTCACAAGTCAGAAAGAGGTTACACAAAGGATTTGAACATCTTGTAAACCATTGGCTTTAGCATACTTTACATGAAAAATAAATACAATGTAGAAATAAATATCTTTGTAGTAAAAAATAAAAATTTTGTGTATCAATAAATAGAACAACTTGGATTCTTCTTCCAAAGGAGCCCACTTGCTCTAGTAAATGAGCTTTTTGGTAACTATGAGTGTGTTCTTCAGAAGCATTGCAACAGTCATAGGTCCTACCCCTCCCGGCACTGGAGTGATAAAGGCAGCCTTCTTCTTCACTTCTAAGAGAAAAGAGAAAAAGGTATTAACTAAAAGAGTTTCCAAACTCTTTTTGTTCCTTCAATTGTCCACAAGCACTTAACTGGCAACAAGCACCAAGGTCTATGACTTGGCAAATGCTGGAGAATTTGGGACAAGTGAAGGCAGACAAGTTTTTATCACCTAGTTCTTACAGCCAGGGTAGTGAAAGGACATGATTAGAACTGGGCTGCAAGGTCATCTTCTTCTGAATATTATTACCCAGGGCTAGTTCTGGGGAATGCTTTCACAACCCATATGAGCTGATCTACCTGCAGCAGGCTGCCCTTTCCTCCTGGGAGCCTGTGCTCAGACAGACGGAAAATTAACCCCACCGGATTTTTTGCTAAGGGGCAGTTTGTGACTACTGTTTGACCTGACTGACCAGCTGTCCCAGGAAGGTCTGGGTGACGAGACAGGACACCCCCAGGAGGGCAGCAGGGACTTGCACCACCTCCATCTGCCAGCTGGGATACTGCACCTTCAATATCCAGGAGAGCTACGGAAGGTAGGGACCTGATCCTGTAGGTAAAGAGGTGCCTCCCTAAACAGTGTGTGCTGCTGAGAAGCAGCATGCAGAGCAGGAGTCTGCTCTCTCAGAGCCAAGAGCAGAGCACCAGCACCAGCACCAGTTAAGTCATCTAACAGCCCCTTTCCCCTCCTCTTGCTTGCACCTTCTGTCAAAAACATTCCGTGATCACAAAAGGGAACTTAAACCACAAAGGAAGAAAGTAGTTTCCTGGTTCATTTGTTTGTCTGTTTCATACTACGGACAGAGAACAAAACCAAGAGTTGTCTGCAAGAGAAATATAGATCCTAGTGGCAAAACTCCCACTGTGACTTCAGCCACAAACTCAGCTCCTCCAGAGGAGACTTGAGTTTTTTACCCAGTGTTACTATGGTGCCTATATTGAACTGGGATTCAGAAGTGTAGATCTTCACCAAGTCTCCAACAGAAAGAAACTCTTAACAGCTGAATTAACTCTAACCATGAACCATGTAAGACTATCCAAAGTCAGTAAACACCTTGAATGCTTGTGTTAAGAGGTAAATCCATACAGATTATTTAGTTAGTACCTCTTTGGACAAGAAATTAATATAACGCAGCAATAAATCCTGAGTTGATACTCTTATCTACTGCACAAAATGCAATCAACTGGAATTGCAGGTTACTTGCATAGGAATTAGATGCAACTGGCTGGGAATTCAGCACATAACTAATGAGCATTTATTGGCTAATAATGGTTACTCCAAATGGCGTATTATTAACTTAGTTACTACAGAGAATTTTTCTCAAGTGCCACTATGAGAAGTTTTTTTGCTTGTTAGTTTGGGGTTTTTTTTGCTTGCTTATGAATAATTTCATGGCAACTCACAATCTGCTTTTAAAAAACACTGTATTTGAAAAGGCACACACACATACCCACAAGAACACTGAGCAAGCACAACTCTGACACAAGCACATACACTTCCATTGAAGTCACTACAAAGCAGAACCTCCTACACCTGGCCCTGAGAAAAGTGCAACAGATGGAAAATTAGGCACCTGGCTGTCGGAGCTAAGACGATAATTTGCACCTGCTTTAAGTGTATTCATCCTGAATGTATGTGGCACTTTACTGTTGAGAATCAGAGAATCATAGAACGGTTTGGGTTGGAAAAGGACCTTAAGATCATCTATTCCAACCCCTTGCCATGGTCACGCTAGAGCATGTCACCCAAGGCTCTGTCCAACCTGGCCTTGAACACTGCCAGGGATGGAGCATTCACCACTTCTTTGGGCAACCTGTGCCAGTGCCTCACCACCCTCACAGGAAAGAACTTCTTCCTCAGATCTAACCTGAACTTCCCCTGTTTCAGTTTAAACCCATCACCCCTTGTCCTATCACTAACATCCCTGATGAAGAGTCCCTCTCCAGCACCCTGGTAGGCCCCCTTCAGATACTGGAAGGCTGCTCTGAAGTCTCCACGCAGCTTCTCTTCTCCAGGCTGAACAGCCCCGATTTTCTCAGCCTGTCAATAACATAACAAGGTCTCAACAAAATAAATATTACAAGAGAATTTGAAAAGCTGGGTATCAGTGGTTTTTGGACAGAAGATTTATTAGATTTTACGGGATAATAAATGAAATAGAACCTGCTGTCTGAACATTTGGTCCCCCAATGCAGGGACCAAACAAAAGCATTTAGGGAAGTTAACGGTGATTATCTCACTGAACTGAGGCACAAAAGATTAAGCCTCATTGAGGACAAATGGTGATTACAACTGGGAGGGTTTTAATTACCAAGTTGACTGGTACCACCAGATATAGTGTGAAAATATTTGGAAGGGTCAACGAATTATTATGTGGTTCTTTTCACATGTAAACTCTAACAAATTAATTCAGCTCTCCCATGAAAGTTATCCTTACTATTCTCCAGCACCAATAATTTGTCTTTTTAATAGTTACATTATTTTGTTCTACCTCCCATTTGAGCCTGGTGTTTATGGTTAGCAGAGTTACTCCAAATCCTCAAATTCAGGTCCTAATTATTGAAATTTACCCACATCTAAAGTAAACACAGTAATTAACAAAGAAAATATTTGGGACATTTCAAATTGAAATGTTTGTTTCTATGGCAACGTTACATACTGCTTTTTGTGGTATTATTCAAACTACTCCTATCTGACTTACAAAGTGGAACAATCCACAACTGGACCGTGCCTTCTAATGAGTATCTTGTACAACATTCATTGCCTCTAGTGTTAGTAAACGTACTTGGCAGTAAACACAAGGCGCTGCAGTTCACAAGTTGCTGGGGAATTTCTCTGCCCATACTCTATCATTATGAAAACCCCTGTGGGTCAGTGTGGCAGAAGACAAGTTTTTTATCAGTTAGCAGAAAACCACCCTCACAGCTTATTCCCAAAAGCTAATCCAGATTTTTCAATGCACAAGAGATGTCTGTGTTGGGGAAACTACCATCTGATAAATTGCCATTGGTAAGAGCAAATATAGATATGGTGAGTGCAACTTTCCAAGCTGAATGACAGCAACCAAGAGGAAAAAGTAACTCGGCCCTCAAAAATGTGACTAGATTTTGCTTTCCTCATTAAGTGTAGCACAGCTCCCAGTCATGACAGATCTCCTGTTGGTTCCTTCAGAAGGTCTTGTTCCTGCTTCTCAGCAATGGTCTAACTTTGTCCCCGGGTTTAACTCTGCTTTCCTGAGCTGCCTGCCCTTCTCCCAGGCATTTCTCTGCCCATCTGGAAAATGTTGGCATGCAAATCTGGTGCCTCTGGGGGAGGAGCTGCTGTTTTGCAGCTTCTGTAGAACCTTAAAATCTTCCTTTGATTCTTCAGAAGAAATGAAATGTAGATTGTTTCCTTGAAAAACAGGATCCACTGCTTTGGAAACAGCCCTTCATTCATAAGTTCCTTTAAAGCTAAGGACATCAGACACCTAACAGGGTTAATCACACAAACCAAGGGCAAGTCTCAACCTGAAGGCAGTTCTGGGTCTTCTT
The DNA here is from genome assembly GCF_000696875.1 of Nestor notabilis. NCBI lineage: Eukaryota > Metazoa > Chordata > Aves > Psittaciformes > Psittacidae > Nestor > Nestor notabilis. The sequence continues at coordinate 26,118 of NW_009930500.1, read as the reverse complement.
GTGCATCTGCATTAAGTGATGCAGAGTAATTCCTGCCTAAGCACTGTTTCCACACAGCTTTATTAGTCCCTGTAAAGCTATTCTGGATTGCTGCATCCCTGCAGAAGTGCAAAATCACGTGCTCAGCAATCACAGCAGATACCCCATGTTCTGCTCTTCACATTCTGGGATTCTTCTCACTGTACACCACGGGATGACAATTATCTGGGCTCTACTCCATTTCACGTTATTGCCTTCTTTTTCATGTTATCCCTGTTCCTCTTACTGCAGCTATTTTAACAGCAATATAAAGGAAAATCAAGAAATTATGTCCTGGTACTGTTATTCTTAGAGCACACACATCTTCCCTTCTCCAGCACCTCTAAAAGTCAAGCAGCAGAGGCATCTTTGGCAGAAAAATCCAGCACAAAATAATGCACAACAGCTTCTTTGCAGTCAGGTTATCAGCACAGACAGGTGGATGGAACATCACTGGAGTCTTGGGACAATAAGCAGTGGAAGCAGAAATGCAAGAGAGCCAAGGTTTATTACTTAAACCCCTGCCTGACATACCCTTCTGTGGAAAAGCATCTACACTTGGCCATCCAGCAGTTTACTAGCACCACGCAGTCTGTCCTTCTGGTGGTCCCACCCTTATGCTAACTTTCTGATTTATTTATTGCACTAGCGGAGCAAAACAAAAGGCAAAGCTTACCCTGATTTTTGCAGAGCAGCAATATGGTGACAAGATTACACAGACTGGCCTTTATTAATTTCAAAATAAATACCAGATCTTCAAAATCAACTGAGAAATTAACTAACAAAAGCTACAGCAAAAGCAGCTGGAACATCCAGAGTTTATTTTCAAGACCACTATTTGGAAAAGCTGCAGAGAGAGAGAATTTGGAAAGGATTCAATAATCTGAAAAGAAGCCTACAGCCTGGAAGGTAACAGAAATGAACGCAAAGTGGCAGCAAACAACCGTCAGGAGCGACTGCTGTCACCCACAGCTGGAGTTCCCCACACACTGTTCCAACTGCAGGACCACCATTTTTGTGAAGAAACTGGATTCCAAGATTATTATGGTCAATCCCTTAAACTGCATGAACAAGTTGCAAGCAACTTTTCAACTTGCCTGATGATTTTGTGGTCCTGTTGCTGATGAGGACAGGATACATTTCCCTGGTTCTCATTCTACTGGTTCTTTCTGATACACTTGGTCAATCCAGGAGCAATATGTCGATCTGGTCCATTCCCCACATTCACAGTATTCATTTCCCTGGTTCCCCTGCAGTTGCTATGGACAATTATCCCTCATTCAAAGAAAATTCTTAATATGCACTCATCGCCCCGTACCATTATCAATCCTTTATTGAGGCACTTTGCCATTCAGTACTGAGTACTTGAGTTCCTCCTGTTCCTGGTGGCACCCATTTTTCAGCATCAATTTTACATGGCCTAGGCTGTGCAAAACAGATGAGCTGGGAGATCAATTCTTATTTATATGCCCCTCCACTGATACATCAAGACCTACAAAGGTCTTGCATAAAGGATTTTTTTTCCACATAGGCATTCAATAAAGACTCAAACCCCAGCACTACTGACTCCTTGTCAAAAATATGAGAGGAATCATAGAGAAATAAAGGCAGCATTCAAAGCAAGCCCCACACAAGTTCTGGACACTTTGGTTTCAGAGGCATTTCCAGTTCCAGTCTCAAAGGTTAGCTATTACACTGGCATGTTACTACCCTGCTCTACCAGTCACTCCTGCAAATGGTGCTCCACCCAAAAAATCCATTCCAGTTAAATGCTCCGTGTAAGTTGTTGCTTTATTTCATGTTGGGGTCCTTGCAGCCATCCTCCCCCCTCAGCATTACTGCTGTGGCAACAAAAGCCCTATAAACCAGGGCCAAGTACTCCCACACATGCACTACCCTGTTCACAGAAGCATGTCTCCCTTCCCGAGACTGAAACCTGCTGTCCCAAAGTAACTAAAACGGCGCTGGCAAACACCTAAGGATGCTACTGCTTTTTCTCTTCCCTGTCATTTCACCCTCCCTCCTGTGGCTCCCAGAAGCTACAGAAGTCCTCCTGCTTGGGCGCAGATTTTGGCAAACTCTTTAACATAAAGAGGGATACACAATGTACCGTGCTGGTTATATACATAGACACACACACAGGTGAAAACAGGCCAGCAATATCGGGGTAGGTACCTCAGCACTCTGCAGCTGACTTCCACATGCACATTGTTTTCCTGTCTTGTTCTTTTAGATACCTGGGAACTGCTCAGTGAACTACTCTGGACAATAGAAAAAAACAATGCCTTTCTTGGTGCAGACACAGTTTGGAGTGCCAAACAAAGAGGACATACAGGGATGGAGGAAATCACAGATGCATTTTAAAGATGTTCTATAATCCAGCCTAGGATTTTTGCCCCAAACACACTGTTAAGTTGGACAAGCACAAAGGTACCCAGTTAAATCTCTGCTCTCCCCATGCCACATTTTCCCACTTAAAGGGAATGATGAGACAACAGATATTGGTGGGCTACATGATCTGGTGCTGCATATCATGCCAGCCAGTTATGTACCTGGCCTTAACCTGCAAAAAACACTTCCATTGGGGCTAAAATGCGAATTCAGTGAAGTGATCAGAGAGGTAAAGGATGAAACAATTTGCTACATGTATTTATTAGCTTCTTCCATTTCCACACTGCCAAATCAAATGCTTGGTGAGGGTGATTTACTTGTTAGTATGTAAAACTGTATACACTGGGATGGTTTTTTTTTGTTGTTAGAGATTTACTGAAACTTTCACCGATACCAATGAACCAACAACAATTTCCCTTTGGCAATGCACACTGAAATACTACTTGCAACTGTAGTGGCATAATCCAAGCTGAAGTTCCTCCCTCCTTGTTGGATCTTCCCTCCCCCCAGGTAAAATCCTGAGAACAACCCACAGCAGACATGACGAGACATATACAGTGCATTGCTGAAACTCTGAATCACAGCCTTGTCACTGAATCTACACCTATATTGCATTAAGAAGGTCTCATGTTTAAAGAAAAACAAACAAAAAGGATAAAACTACATGTTTCTCAAAGGTTAGAGCATTTTTCCTCCCATATCTACTAAGCAAAAAAATCCCATAAGTTCTCTGTACTTCAGTTCTGAAAACAGAAGATACAGCTTTTTACTTGTGATAGTGCAACCAGGATAACAAAACAAAACAGTAATTTCAAACTGTACTCTGAAAGTATTTTCCTACTGTAACTCTATTGTACAGACAAGTAACACTTCCAAATACACGCCAAGACAACCCCTTAGCTACACTCGTGCAGGTAATTCCATTGACTTTAACAGACAGGTATCATGTGTGATGAGTAAAAAAGCAGGAACTGAGGGAATGAGGTAATTACAAATACATACAGCTGGCTAGAAACATTTTGAATATAATTAAGCTTTGAGACATTATGCCAGCCAAGATGTTAATAACCATGAAAAAAACCCCTATGGGTGATTTTCATACTTATCAAAATAAGGAACTGTTGAGAACCATTAACAACGTGGGTAAATGCTGTCTAAGCTTCCCACACTCAACTCTGCCAATAAGCTTTAATTTTCAACTGCAACAGTCCTGCTATTCCAGTCTGGAGCTCCTCCAGAGCAGAGATATTTAATCGCATTATACTGTGAACTTGCTCGGCCACACATGAAACATAAAAAGATCAATATGTAATGCCATCACCATTTTTTATCTGTTAGGCTTGCCTGGACCAATATTTTCAACAGCTTCAGATGAAGCCACATTAAACCTTAGCATAAAGGACATTTCTAAAGCAGAATTTAATGTATTTATAAACAAGTGTAGAGTAAGAGCGTAAGAGGAGGCTTGAGAAGCCGTAGCATAAAAATATTTGCTATGAACAGTGGAAGACCCAGTGCTGGTGAAAAAGTAGAAACTGTTTTTATTGCTTACTCTTGAAACATTTCAGAGACTAACAAAGGATTGAAGAAGAAACCTGGAGACAAACATCTGTCACCACACTGCTGTAAGAGCTCATCTGCATCTCTTGAAGGTTGCTGGTATGTGTAATTAAAAGTAACACATCTTCTGTTAAATGACAGCATCTCTTAAGAGGAGATGTATGAACAGTTTGTTGTCTTATTTATGTAAATAAATTAGAAAGACTCCTGCAAGTGTTATCTCATTGAGACACTGGCTATTCCAAGTACTTATCGCGAATGAATCCACAAACTTTAATCTATTTATCCAACCAGTCTGTATAAAGAGGGGTTCACTGACCTTCAAAGTCCACGTCCCCTACTAGTTTGGTCTTTCCTGTAAGAGGGTCATGGATATGGTTGATGCCTACATCAATCACAGCTGCACCTTCTTTGACCATATCAGCTGTAATCAACTTTGGGATACCTGGAATCATCAAGATGAATTTGATTAACATGGCCAGGAAGCTTTAGGTCATCAGTTTAAATTATATCAAGGGCTGTGCATGCTTGTGTATCTGTGCACAAAAAAGGTTATACATTTACTTGAACGTTTCTTGATATATCACACACAAAACAACAATCCCTCAGTTTCACACACTTTGTACTTATGAGAATAAAAGGTGATATTTCTTCATTTCTACTAAACATTTTCAGCTAAGCCTGCAGTCACAAATAATAATCGACATGATCTCAATGAAGCAGTTAATTAATGGTTTGTGGCAGTAAGTCCCTTTCATAGCATTTCCAAAGAAAAGCTGGGCCATAAAGATGCTCTGTGAGCCACAAAAAGTCTTCACTATAATAATGACAGAGGCCTGCTTATCCAAAGTGTTGCCAACTGCTGAAGCAAGCCCTGTATGTTACTTCCTTGGCTTTTTCTTTAATCTTTGCTTTTTGTAGTATCTGTATTGGATTTACGTTACACTTCTCCAATTTCTCATATACTTGTTACCTGCACAACATTTCAACCAGTCACTTAAATAATGATCATGAACTACAAGAGAACACACTACTACAAAAACCAAAATAAATGTCAGCATGAGAAGAGTCTCATCTACCCTGACATCTTATTTTTGATTCCCATCATCTAGAAACAACAGACAGGTGTCCTGGGTTCAGCTGTAGCAGTTACTTTTCTCATTCCTAGTAGCTGGTGCAGTGCTGTGTTTTCAACTTCAGTCTAAGAACAATGCTGATAACATGCCAATGTTTTTAGCTGTTGCTAAGTAATGCTTACTCTGAACAAGGACTTTTCAGTTTCATGCTCTGCCAGTGAGGAGGGGCACAGGAAGCCAGGAGGAAGCAGAGACAGGACACCTGACCCAAACTGGCCAAAGGGCTATTCCACACCACAGCATGCCATGCTCCGTATATAAACTGGGGGGAGTTACCCGGAAGGCCCAGATCGCTGCTTGGGTCGGGCTGGGTATTGGTTGGCAAGTGGTGAGCAACTGTATTGTGCATCACTGGTGTTTATGGTTTTCTTTTCCTTTTCTCCTTTCAGTGTTGTATTCTCTTCCCTTGATATTTCCCTTATCATTATTATTGGTGATAGCAGCAGTGGTTTTGTATTATACTTCAGTTACTGGACTGTTCTTATCTCAACCCATGGGATTTACATTCTTTCAGTTCTCCTCCCCATCCCTCTGGGAGCAGGGGGAGAAGAAGCGGGGAGTGAGCGAGCAGCTGCGTGGTTCTGAGTTACCGGCTGGGCTTAAACCACGACAACAGGCAACAGGAAAAAATAAAATAGCTATTTCAGATTTACCCAAAATAAACAGTATCAGCTCAATATGTAGGAGAGAAGCAACTGCCTTCCAAGCAAAAATTTATCCACCTGATCTTCTCATAAGCAAGAAAGAAAAATACAGCCTGGCCTCAGCACTACACCCCTTCTTCACCTCTCAGGGGATATCAATTACACACAAAATCTGACCTATGTCCTACCAAACAGGGTGGCAAAACACCATTTTGAAAGGCAGTAGTCCTGGACAACAAATGCCTTCCACATTGTGAAGAACACTGCTGCACTGGATTTCAAACTGCAGGCAGCACCACACATTTACTTTGCGGAGATCGATCTCATCCAGCTTCCTAGAGGTAAGACTTCCATGGCATGCCAACAGCTCCTCTTGATGCACAGAAAAGACCTCCCTTTCAAGAACAGTAGTTCAGTAGGCTTCCTCTTGGCAGGGAGCAATTTTAACTACAGAAAAGGCTATCTTAAAGCAATGCTAGTACATTTGTTGTATCAACAGCAGCATCGTGTGACCACACACCTTACAGTTTCTGCCTGGACAGCCACAACAAATGAAACCTCTCCTGGAACATTTAGGCAAAGCAGCATCTGAGACCAAAATCACTGCATGGTATCAGAGAGCCAATAATGTCAGCTCCTTACACATCACCTGCATTAGCCTATCGTACCTTAATTGCAACAGTGGTACTCTTTCCTCTGTATTCACTTTAAATAATCTCCTGAATTTCCTTCCTACCATGCAACCTCCAACTTGAAGTGATGGGAAGCTCCAACCTTGAAATTACAAATCACTTTGCTTCCTGAGAAGTTCCATCAGTTCTATGTTTCGTGAGGAATGTTCATCCTGGTAATAGGGTATCTCCAAAGGGGGAATCTAAGCTCCCCTCTCTCCACCAAAGCAGCTTTCTCTCAGGTGGAGAGAAAAAACGTAAAACAGAGCAAATCCATCTGATTTGGAGGCAAGCACTGGTGTACGAGAGCTTTGGCTTCATGTGAAGTGCTGGATGACAGCCAGTTAGTCATTTAGATACAGGCAATACAAGAACCTTCTCTGCTCTCAATTTCTCACTCCCCCACAGGACACAAGCTTGAAACTCTGCTTCTAAAGTTGGGCAAGCCAAGACCTCAAATTCTTTCCTATGCCACCTGATAATATCTGGCTACGTCTACTTCATCACACTCTTATGCAATCCATTGCAAACTGGCTGGTAATTGGATAATGCCTCAGCCTTATGGGGGTAAATGATCGAAGCGTGATAGGGATGGAAGCACATTAACAGCTGCACAGTTACACCCTTTGTAAAATGGTTTGATAATAGGCCAAATACTTAATAGCAACAAATGAACTAACCTCCAAACCAAATGAGCAGATCTATTTATTTAAGCCTACTTTACATACCAAGTAGTTAGAGATAAGCGTTACAGCAGCTATTCCTAAAATGCACTGACTGAAGAATGTGGGAAAATGTTTCATTGGTACCTTCTGTAGGAAATTATCAATCACATTTTAATCAGAAGAGAAACAAAGCTGGGAAGGAATAATCTACATGGATAGTTGCAATCAAAGCAAGCAGAAGTGGAGTCCTGGTTTTCCTGGGGGCATATGAGAGAAAACACATGAAGACGGATATTCTCAAACTCCAGAGTAATAACAGAAGCCCCCGACTTGAAGTGTTATGACAGCCGTGAAATGCAAGTGAACAGAAAACTACTCAGAGAGAGTACAACATCAGAATGAAGAGACTCCCGGCAACAAGTCACCAACCAGGAGCCAGAGTGCAGATGGCTCTTCTGAAATTCTTCCATGGGATGAATAGAAAAAGAATAGGCATCTTGCACTTACATGCAGACACACATAAAAGGCTGTTTTCCATGTGCATACCTTGCACAGTGGCCTATGACAGCAGCTGTTCCTATCTGGCAGGGTACAAGTTAGCTTCTTTGCAACACTCACTGAACAGGTCACACATTTCCGGGCAATGTGTGATCCTGCAGCTATGACGTGCACAGTTCCCAAGTAACAAGAGGAACCCTGGAGGGATTCCAGCTTTCTAAAGCATAATCTTCTCCAGCACATCCACTGGGGCAGGGCTGCATACTGTTTGCACAATCCAGCTGTACGTTTTTGCATCATTCCAAGTATATCTCAGGTTGTGTAATGAGTGTTGTATCATGCTCCTGTTACAAGTGACACAAGGAAAATACAAAACACACACGCAGTACTGAACCCTTTAACTGCAAACACAACTGATGGCAAACTGTTCAGCGTAAAAATCAGAAGTGATGATTAAATTGGAAGCAGTGAATTTGGATGAACAGTTACTAGTTTATTTCCAGTCAGCACATGCATTATCATCATCATTCCTTCACAGTGCATGAACTCTGATCAGGCCCACAGTTGGGTAATCCCATGTGGGACCAACTGAGCTGTCTCTTGTTCCTGACCTGGCATGAGAAAGAGATAGTACAGGTAAGCCCTGAAGCAAAGGGCATCTCAATGCAACAGGAAGTGCTGAGCTTTAGACAGGTACCTATCTGTTCTCATCTAGAAACTAAGTAGGCAAGACTTTGGTCTTGAAGATGAAGAAAGAGGAAGGGAGGAGAAAACAGGAAAGATGCAATCCTCTTGTAGTTCTCCAAACTAGTATGAGTCAAGGAGGGTATCCTGAGTTCCGAGAGGAGACAGAATTTTACTGACGTTTTTATTAAGTTGCATTGTTAGGGTTTGTTTTCTTTTAAGTTAATTTATATGTCTACTTAGAATGTCCATAAACAAAAAACAGGTTGCTCAGAAACAATTCTGCTTGCTTCTTTATTCCAGACTAGTCAAACTAAGTGTTTCATCCTACATTGCTTTGAGAATAAAGACACTGATCTTTTGGACCCCTTCCTCCAACCAATTACCATTCTCTTCCCCTTCACATGATAATTGTAAAAGAAAAAAAAAAATTTAGCCATTAATAACTTAGGTTACCAAAACTACCAGATAATTTGGCAAGGTTGCCTTTAATCCTAACAGTGAGGGAATGCTACCATTGTTTTATGAATGCAGCCTCCAGCTGATTTCAAGAAACCCTCCTGTAAAAATTTCAATGACTCATGATTTTTGCACAGCACAGAGAATGTTTTAATTTACATAATTATACCTGTATAAACTATGCACTGACTGGTTCCCAATCTTGAGTTCACTCTAAAGTCTCCCTAAGGGAAAGGTGTCACATGTGACCAGAAACAGTTTATGAGTCTGCAAATGTGAAGGGCAAGAACAAAGAGCCAAATCATTTGCCCTTCTTACAAGAAATCCTTCTTACTGCACACCCTCAACAAGCGTAAGCACCTACTGCTTGGTAAAACATGAAACAGCCAGCAGTGCCACCAACACAGACACCAAAGTCTACCTTTTAGGTTTTAAACTTTGCAATTGGAGTATTAACAGCAACTAGTATTACCTGCAGCTACAATTACAATGTCGGCAAGTTGTGTATGGATCTTGAGCTGCTCTTTTGGTGTGTATCTGTGAGTGATGGTCACTGTAGCATCACCTGAAATGTAACAGGTTACCAATTAATTGTCACATATAAAATGCTTGTATAGCATTTACTTGGGGACATTAACAACAGTACAGATGATCATCAGATTTGTCTTGGGATGCATCATTTACGTCAGCATAGGCATGACGCTTACAACACTTGTTCACACATGAAAAACATATTTATACTTAACAATTCTCACAGGATGAATTCATTTATACATCATGAACTAACTTTGTCCTTCTTCAGCTTCATTACATTTAGTGGAATCACACAGAGCAAACCCAGCATGGAATTCAGTGTCTACCTTATTAGGCACACTTTGTACAGCGTGCCATAAGACTCAGCTGTTTGTCACCAACTAAAGCTTCAAGTATAAGCTCACCAAGTTTGGATCTCTGTCCTCAACTGCATTTGTCATCCATCTGTCCTGAAGAGCCCTAGATGCTTCCCTTGATGTTTGTTGTGTAGACCAGAAGGAAGATCACAGTCTTCCCCGTACTTGTGACCCAACTTCATAACAGCGTTTCCCTGGAGTCAAAGTTTAGTCTTTGACCCTACCATCTCTTGCATGTCCTGATAAAACACACCCAGCTGAACCCTTACGTCATGCCAGAGTATGAAGCGTTTGACATTATCATATACAAAAGTATGCATCATTTTGGTCAAACTCCAAAGATCTGGGGCCTGCTCCTGCACATATCCACATTTCTTGGCAAGAAACTACAAATAAACCCTCCTTAGTAAGAGATGAAAAACCTTCTGCTGTTTGATGAAAATACTGAGGAGAAATAACAACACACAAACCAGACTGTCATGGGGATAGCGACTGAAGACTGTTATTGCATCCAACAGCCACCATGGTGATCTCTTAGGGACTGCCCAAGAAAACAGCAAAGGTAACAGCTATCAACAGACTCCTCCCAACACTCTCCCTGTCAACTATTTATACTGCTTCGTGTTCAGGTATTACATCCCCCCATCTCCACCTTCCACTCGCCAAAGACTCCTAAGACACATGATGAATCATTACGCTAAAAGTTTTCACTATTTATCTCAGGTGTTGCCATCATATCTGCTTCCTCTAGAATGTGTCTGACTGATTTAATCTGTGCCTCTTATGTCATTAGCTCTCCTTCTCAAGCATCTCATCTTCAACCTGTCTGTGCTCTGACTTCTCTGCTTTTCCCCCTCATCTTTGATCCCTCCTCTCCTCCAGTCTCTGTAATGCATACCTCTTCCTTGAAGAAAAGAAGATCAAGGCGTTTTCAAATCATGACAATAGAAAAGTACAGATGTGCATAAACACAAAATCACAAATTGTTACTTCTAGAAAATATACACGTAATGAGATTCTTTTGACCTCTTCCCCTGTACTCAACAGAAAAGCTGAGAAAAACTAATGGATAAAATCCAAAGTTACAGTCAGTCACACCTCTGAGAAACAAAATCAGTGGTATTTTCCCCATCAAGATTCCAGTGAAGAATGTGTAGGTAGGTAGCTCCTGAAACAAAGTAACTGCTCTTACCACCAAAAATTAAAAGAGGAAAAAAAAAAACCCAACAAGGGGGGGAAGCCCTTACCTTCAGAATAGCAGTCCAGAAGCTTACAGACACCTCAGAAAGGGTAGGTTATTTATTTGTGCTCACACCAAAACAGAAAATAAACAACTACTTCACACAGCTATTTCCACTATAAGAAGAGGAATATATTTAGCCATTAAGATTCTGCATGATACTGCTGAGTTAATTCACGAGTTTATAAAATCGAAAGAGCCCCTTGACCTGCCTCCACCAAACACCGTTTGTTTTCTCATCTGACCAGATACCGCCATCTGCAGGACATGACGGATTCTACATACAACAAATCACTGATACAGACAGACCGCAGCTTCTCAGTTTTGTTCATAATCTGAACAAAAACAATAACTAAAACCTGCAAAGAGAAAGAAAATAAACAAAATAATAATAAAGCAAAATAGCAAATAAGATAACTGCAGAAAACCAACCAGATCTTCAAGGACAGAGCAATCTGTGAATCAGGAGTGAAGACTATACTAGTCTACACCAACCACGAAAGTTTATCACCATGTACACCACAAATACATACTTAATGCTAATTTACTGTGAACGAAGCACAAAAATTGTTTTGTTTTCTCATTGGCAGGTGATTTATGCTGTGTACTATCACTCTGCAGGTTGGAAAAAAGAAAAACTACCTTAAAAATAAATTCATGTCTTTAGAATAAGCAAAGATAACTTCAATGAATTAACTCTATGCTTAGCTTCCAGTGCCAGTAAGGGAAGATCCAAATCTTTTCCCGTCCCTGCATAGAATACTTGACAACAAAGTTAATTGATGGACTGACCCTCCAAACCAAATTGTACTACTAGTAGGCAGTCAAATAAGAACTACAAACCAGTATACAAGTGAAAAAAACTGAGCCACAGATCCAACTATCTCAAAAGATGAAAGCTATAAATCAGTTACAGCTAAAAGCCACCCATGCAACTACTATGGGTTTTGTAACAAACTGCTAAGGAATCACAGGTCACTAAGTCTCCCCATCTCCAGCTTAGAAACATGCAAATAGTTGGCAACATAACTCCATGTTGTATAAAACCTCCTTCAAACACCAACCCACACTGCCTGTAATACACACAAGCCAATATTAGCAACAAATGGCAAAAATGCTACTCATTTTCATGGGAATGGGGATGAGACCAGAAGTATGCCCTGACGATAATTACAATTCAAACACTAAGAGAAGTTTCAAATAGCAACTTTCCCACAGAGCCTGAATGGAAAAAACAACTCTATGATTAGTAAGAAGCTTTTCGTGTTTTATTATATTAATAACAGATTTCACTGCACTCCTATTAAATATGCCTGGGATTAAGCATTCATGTTTACCTCATTTGTGCACACCACCATGGCAGTTTCTAACATCAAAATGAAATTGCAAAAGAACAGTATTCTATTCAAATTCTATTTGTTTTTCTTTCTGCAGCACAATTACAGTGGCACATGTATGCTTCTTTAATTAGAATTACTTAAAAATATTTCCATCACAATGCCCAATTTCCAGGGGGATATAAAGTGCACTGCACAAAAATCCCTCAGGTCAACATCTAGTATCATAGAGCTCACACAGCAAAGTCACTTTGTTGGTCATTTGGGTATTTTCATAATCACCACCTAACGAACATAGCACAACACAGGAATTGTGTTGTATTTGTCTATGTATATGTGTATATACGTGTGTGTGACAACTTGCGTATGAGAACCTTGAAATTAATATTACTATGCCCAAGGATAAGGCATGCAGGTGTATTAGTTTATATAAACATGACATGAACCTCTGTAGCTCAATAAGGCCATGCGGCCAGGTATTATCCTCAACGTTCAGCACCAACCGTGGTTAAACAGTAGCTGTTTCCCATGGAGTACAAAACCATGATGTAATACCAGAAAACGTCAAGTCTAGAAACGGCTCTTCCAAGAAGATGTCAGGAAACACATAAGCAAATTTAATTCCTTGCTGTAGTTGCAAATATTGCACAAGATACGAAAGCTTCCTCTTTTTGCCCAAATCCTCTGGTTAGCTTGATTTTCATAATTTCACGAATGGAAGCGTTAAAACAACACTCATGGATTTACCTCCAGGCCTTTCGTGCTCTCCATCAGTATGCAAAAGCATTGAAATAGGCATTCCAACATTCTTAGATCTTCCAGCTACTACAACATTTTTCCCAAATGTCTGTATTCCTTATAGGAAAAAAGAAGGGGAAAAAAAATTATATTCTGCTATTTTGATATACCTAAACCCTTCATTCTCAGTCGCCAAGATAACATTATGTGCTCTTGTAGACTGCTGACAACTGTATGACTTGAAAATCTCCAAGGCTGAATTTGAGGGATGAATCCACAAAACAACTTTCAGCTTTCACCTTAGAGAAACAGAGCTGGCGACTCAATCAGGTTATCTGAATCACCCTTTGGAGCAACTTTGTTTCTCTTCTCTGACCACAAAGGGAAATGGAAACACTTACATCTGCCAATAAGAACATGTATATTATACTTATGAAATGATAACTGTTAAATACATAGGCATTTTTTTCCCTTTCTAATACTGAATTAAATGCTTCCACTTTTGTTCTTGTTTCTTCCCCTTCCCCCAGAACTTAGGCATTCAAATCAGGACATTAGGAATAGCACAGGAAGTTCCTTACAACATCTGCTGCCTCTTTTCATGCTGAGGGAGGTTAAAAAGGCATCTGAAGGGATGTTAGACAGGTCCTGCCAGAGGATGTGAAGGATTGGTCCATCAGATCAGCATGGAAAGTCCACGAGGCCTTTAGTGACATGGTTTAGTGGTAGACTTGGCAGTGCTGGGCAATGGTTGGACTTAATGATCTTAAAGGCCTTTTCCAACCTGGTTGATTCTATGATTCTATGATTATAGACTGCAAAAAATAACTTGTAGTGTTTCGCAAAGTACTGCAGGCAGACTACTGCCTACACTTAACTAATAGTTATGCTACTGGCAAAAGATCTCATCTATTTGGAACCTCCTTATTATTTGGATTAATGCTCTAAACTTTTGTTCTTCCATCTGCCCAGTGTCTCTAGACTACCTACACCTTGTAACTCACACCTGACTCAATCCTTCGTTCTTTTTCCAAGATAAAATGTTTCAATACAGTTCAGTTCCTTACCTGTCCGTTTGATTATCTCCCAAACAGCAGCAGCAGTGGCAGGTATTACAGAAGGCTGATCAAGACACAGGCGTCCAATGTTCATAACGTGAAATCCATCCACATCCTTTTCAGGAGCGATAGCGTTACAAACAGCTCTCTCCTCGATGTGGTCTAGGAAACACAATTTTTCACATTAAAATTCTTTCACTTGTCAGGTGACATCAATACTACCTGAATCATTACACAGAGAAACACAATTTGTTTCTAGCTAGGTAATAATTATTACTATTCATTATAAATAAACTACAGTCCTCCCTCTAAAGGCAGTAGTTACAATTTCACCTTTTGAAGTCATCTACTGAAAATTAAATGCTTCAGTTTGACACTGCTAGTACAACAGATTCAGTCAAAATACGAGAAGGTTGATAGTCAGCTGAAAATGACCACTTAGTAACTATGAAAATAAATGTTCAAGCAAGACACTTCAGAGTTGCTCCTGCATTCCGAAAGTGTTACTTCTCAAGTGGCTCAAAAGAAATAATCAAAAGAGAAAAGTTACTGTGCCTGTAACCTGTCCCTAAGTTCACCAAAGATAACCTAAGCTGAAATAACTTTGCAGGTCTGCCTTTCATTTCCCCTTTTGCAAAAATATAAGTGGTTTTACTAATCTCCTAATCAGCAAAACCAAAATGTATTCTAATTCCCTTGATAACTATCAGAAAACAGAACTGTTTGATACCAATGAGTTCAAAACACTAAGTACGCCTTATATGACAATACCTGCACATAATTTACTACTCACATCTAGTTGCAAGTAACATTTTTCATGTGCATTCATCATGTGTTACTGATATGGAATAGGTCTGCAGATGCTTAAAGCTTACACTGCATAAACACAGGAACTCATAAAGAGAAAGAAAAAGCATTACCAAGTCCTGCTTCTGCAAAGTTACAAACCTCATACGTACATAAAGACACTCCAGAGGAGCAGCTCTATAAAACATACTCATAAGTGACCCAGAAAGCAAACCCTAGAGTTAAACCAGACTGTTAAGATATACAATTCTGTTCTCCATTTTCAGATGGAAGGAAGATTCCTTCTGATTCCCAAGAAGAAAGATCTGTGAAATTCAGATGCTAAGTACATGGATGAAAGAGTCTTACAGGTCAGACTAGCCTCATTCAGATCGAAGGCGACTTGTTTTCATGTCATTTTGGGAAATAAATAAATAAATAAATAAATAAATGAGGAAAGAAATTTGAAGTCATCTATTAAACAGTTTTTGCAACAGAAAATTTGTTAACCTTAGGGAAGTCAGTTGTTCATCAAACAAAAACTTCACTGCTCGGACAAACACTTCCTGACTGCTGTCTTCAGCTTGCCAGATACAGACAGATCAGAGATACATTCATGTGTAAGGGAATGAAATCATGCTTTACGGGGAGAAGAGAGGATATGGACATCTTTTTCTCCCCATCACAGACACTTCTACAACACCACCTGGAGAGAGCCACCCACAAACAAGCAAACCAACTCAATCCCAACTGTATACACAGTTACTATGTTACTCAATGAGAACATCTTATTTGCCTCAAGAAATTTATTTTCCTGATTTGTTCCCACCTGACTGCAGGTAGCCTCATTTATTCCCAGAGGAACAAGACTATTTCTGAAGGATGTTATCGTCAGTCTCACAGAACATGCTTAGCCTCCTCCTCTCAACTGACAGTCAAACTCTTTTGCTACCATTCCGAGCTACTCTGCATGCCAAGTTCCTCTCTGCACTCACCCTCTCACTTTTAACCAAACTTGCAAGACTACACCAGGCATCTCTTGCCCAGCTCCTCTGACATGCACAGAGAGAAACTTACTTACACAGCAAATAACACGTGTCTCTACTGTTGACACACAAAAAATAAAGACTGAGTTTGGAACAGGAAGAGTGATGAAAATAAAAACACAGCACAAAAAGAATCAGAAAACCTACTATGAGGGTCAAGAAATGCAGACACAGAGCAAGGAGAAAGCTGCTCAGCAGCAGCAACAAGCTCCCCATAAATAATTTTGAGCAGCTCTACTGTGACACTGCTATGACTTCAGCAGTCAGTTCCAAAGCAGCCGTGCTTCAGCTGGCAGTTATGCACAGCAGAGGGACATCAGGTCCCCTGCCTCATACCTCCATGCTGCTTACAACTAAAAAATGTTGAGTTTTCCATCTTCAATCTCAACTAAGTATCTAACATTCCATAGCCATCTTCCAGGCAATTAAAAAAGATACAGGAAACTTTCCACAAAATCATTACCACATCAGAAGTAACACACTCTGAAGGTGCACAGAAAGGAAGTTTTCCTCAGGCAAAGATGACAATCCTCAAAGTTAAGTTGCTCCAGCTCACAACAGTGGAAGAGAACAAAGCTATTTTCTGCTTCTGTTTTTATCCTCATGTTGACCAAAAGGCACACCTGTGTGTGGTTTACTGCAAAAACCCCAAACCCTACACAACCACCTCAATTCTGGAATAAGCAGCCTCTACTGATCAAGTTATCATAACTTGAAGGCTTTGTCTCCTTCCATTACAATGCAAAGTAGAAGATTTTTGGAAAATGAGCTAAGTTAGCTTTCTGCCCTTTTGCTTATGAAGTTCCTTTGGGAGTGGAAAAAAAAATAATCTAATGATAAGAGTTATAGTTGACATCTATTCTGGAAAGAACTTCCTGAACATTTGCTGTTCATGGGAACTTGCATATTTAAGCTTCCTCTAAAGACAATGCAATACTGAAGAAGTCCTGCTATTGATTAAATTACTCTAAAGTTTTTACTGAGGCAGGCAACAGCCAGGCCCCAAACTAGCAAGTTTCATATGTTAAAGGAAGGCTAGTTAGTCTTTATGTAGTTAACAGGACAGATATAATGTTCTCACGAGGGATCCTCAACCACTTACTTCAGGGCTTAAACACTGGACTAGCATCAGACATTTGAATTACACAACTAGAATTATCCTCAGGGTTGGGTTTTTTTTTTTTTCTTTTTCAATATGCACAGGTTTAAAATCACAAAGTTTCAAGACTTAAGTCTGTTTTTGAACCACGTATCAACAAAGGCAGGCAGCTTAAGAGCAGACTGGATGAGCCCATTACCTTCGCTGTCCTTCAGACAGAAGGATTTCCATCTGTAGGCTGGCAATGCTCCATCTATGGCATGAGTTCTTACTAGTGAAATGAAAATTGCTCCATTACCTATTTCCCCTAATCTGTTCTTAGTGGGAGAGATGTTTGTTCCAAGTAAACCAACCACATTCCATTAGCTCCCAGAGTTCCTCTCTTGGTGGCCAAGATTCCACAGGTCTCCTTAACTTGTGTTATACTTCCACCTTGTGGCCAACTTACTCCAACAAGTGGCCGATTTCAGTTCACTTTCATATAATAGGAAATGCCAAACTTCCTCACAAATGCTGGTGTTTATTACAAATACAAACCAAGCATCTCTTCCCCTATAACACTCAGCACCTGGCCTCATTTCTGCTGACATGAAATAAAGGAAGCGAGAATTGCCTGAAGGTGAAGATCAATACTGGGAGTAAGAGTGGAAATGAAGAGCTCACCTCAAAACAAAGCTTCAACTTCATTATTATCAGAGATACTGAAAAACAGTAGCCCCTGGAATCCCAGCTACTGCTAGAAATCATGTGTATACATGCCAAAAAGCCAGCTCCTGCCTCTTATGGAACATGATATAAACGTACAATCAAAGACAACACTTAGAAACACAGAGACTGGGCAACCCAACATGCCAGTCAATTTATCACCATGACTCCAGTTATTTGGGTTCCTCTCCACCAGGAAGCATGCAGTGGTTTTACCAGTTTGACTTACATAGATTTAGATGAAAAGTTTCATCACTGCCAAAATCCCATTTTGCCAGCTACTGGCAAGAGATATTTTAGAGAGATTTTATTACAAATTAGGAGAAGTGAAATAAAAACCAAGAATATACTAGAGGCTTTTAGGACCTTAGCACAAAGCTCACCTGGAACATTAGGGACAGCATAGAAAACTTGATCAGATATTTAAGGCAAGACCTGGAATCACTGCAAGACAGTATAACTTGGCATGATATAGGGGAGGAAAATATGGCAAATGTCTTGGAGTTCAGGGATAAACAGTGCAACATGTTAAAAAAAATAAAAATATATATCTCTCTATAACTAAACTGGATAAAGTGTGTGTGTGGAGGGAAATTCCTTAAAATAGCATTTGACTGAACTTATTAAAAAGGCAAGGTTGAAAATATGAAGTGATTCTCATGATTTAATTAGCTTTTCTGTGTGAGTGCAGGCTAGCATACAACAAAAACACCTCAACTAATCATTAGGCATGTCCTTTCTCAGGAGTTTCTTCTGTCACCAAGATACTCTTGTAACTCAAAACTGTCAAACCCTTTCATTTGACATTGACTGTATACAAAGAATGGGACAAAAGATGTCACCTACCTGGGAGAGGTAGCTGAACTAACAAACCACTAACTCTTGAATCCTTGTTGAGTTTTACAGTCATATCTAAGAGTTCTTCCTGAGAAATGTCTTTAGGCCTCAGTATGATCTCACTAGAAATGCCTGATACAAAACAAAAGCAGAAGACATGTTAGTACCAGGAAATTTATCTACAAACAGCTTACTTGTTTTGTTTGAAAATGCGTGTGATGTTTAACAACTGTTTTAAATAAACATGGAAGACTTGCTAGAAAGTCTGTTGTCATTTTCTGGTCTTTAATGCTGTATTTCTGGATGTTAACTACCATCTTACAACAAAACATACAGAAACAAACAACTACCAACAACCTATAGTTGGACCCAGCAGCTCCAAAACTAAACAACAGCTTCAAAATATTTGGAAAATGAAGCATCTAACTTTTCTACAATTTTGAGAATTTTGCTTTTGAGAATTACAACTACAACTAGCTACACTAGCATTACTGCCATGCTATCTGACAGCTTTTCTACCACAAAACTCGGTATTAGAAAAGAAAGTTTTTCAAGTTATTTCAAAATATTGCCATTTCACTAATAGCAACAACACTCAGGTTTCCCATTTAGGCTATTACACGCTTTCATTTCAAGATGAGGTGTTGTTATCAGTCACTTAAATTCACTGTTTGACTTCATTATGGCTGAAATTTTGCCCTTCTTATTCAAAGCTGCAAAGCCTTGCTTTTGGATTGGCTTGCCTGGCTCTGCTGTGAACTTAAGCATTCAGTGGGACAAATATTCCATGAGATACAACAGATGCACACAAAGACTGGTATTATGAAGAAATTATTGACATTGAGAAGAAAAAGGCTTTTCTCAGTATCTATTTAATCATTGTTCCCATCAATTCTAGGGTAGGATGGATTGCTATCACAGTGGAGTTAGGCTGAAAAAAGCACATAAAAATAAGGAATCTAACAGGTACTGCAAGCTCTTAAGCAAGTATTTCACATTAAAAAAAAAAACAAACAAAACAAACAAACAAAAAAAAACCAACCCCCAAACGAAACTGCCTTGAAGAAAGAACTAAAACCTAACATAATTTCTCTGTTTATCTTCCTTCACCAAGCCCCTCAAAGCCAGTTAAGACATTGAACTGTCAAAAAAATTCCCCAGTGTTCTTCAGTTTCCAGTTTCTAGCAATGAAGGTGCAAACTGCTCCTTGACATTTTTAAATATAGAATTGAATTTATGGCTACCACTCATGTGCCATTAAAATTACTTTGACTCCTTTTCTTCAAGTTCATCAGGGAAGAAAAGGAGGAAAATAGTACAAAATTAAATTGAGATACAAAGAGTGTTTTTTTTATACTTTTAACTAACAGCAACATATGCTTACCAGGATCATTTATATCACATAACACATACCTACAGCTGCAGCTGCTTTTATCTTGTTTCTGACATATATATGACTAGCTGGATTGTCTCCTACTAATATGACAGTGAGATGAGGTCTCTTGTTTCCAAAGGACATCCACAATTCTACATCCTTTTGAACTTCTTTCAAAACTTGTTGAGCGAGCTTTGTCCCTGAGATAATGGTTGCTTCATCACTAGAAAGACAAAAACACACACAATATTTAGCTCTAAGATTTCATGAACAAGACACTTAAATGTGTAATCTACCATGTTAAATACGCGGTTAAATTCCTGTAATCTCCCTTGGCCCCTCAGCCAGCACTACAGCAGATAAATGTTCTTATGCAAAAGGCCCACAACCATTGCCCTATCCTATCCACGGAGAAAAGCAGAGGAAGACTGAAAGTCTTGTGCCTTGAACTTGGCCCAGTACTACTCAGTCCCCCTCTCTCCCTCTATCATGGCTGTGACCATCACCCCAGCCGAAGATATGGACCCCCTCACGCACTTCACCAACCTGCAATAAACAAGAAACCTCCAGCATGTGTAACTTTCAGATGCTAAAATGTTAATTTATTTTGTAGCAGATAAGTAGCCTTTAAAAACTAACTTTATTGCTTGGTGGTGGTGCTTAGAGAGGAGAAAGCAGGAAAAGATGGAAGTGCAAGAAATTGTACCACTGATCTGGTTTAAAACATATTCTGTAAGATCCAAAAACCGTAACTTCAAGCAGACAAAAGGAGTAAGCTGCAGTTTACTCATTTCAGAAATTTCTGCTGCTTCAATCATTCTTAGTACATTTTAATGACCAAAGAAGCTAAATGCAGAAGGTGTGGAAGGTGAAAGGTAGAGGGGGAACAGCAGCAGCGACAGTGAGCCCACACAGGACCAGGCAACCACAAGACCTTCCAAAATCACAGACTTTCTATTGCCTTAGATAAAGAAGTCATCCAAACTCAGCTTCTCTATCTGACTGACAGATGGAGAAATCCAGTCTACATTTTAGGTTACTGGGAAATGGTTCTCAGAGGACTCTGCTACATAAGGAAGAGCAAGATACCTACAGGTAATTTTCTCTGGATTGGAAAATAGTATCTCACTAACTTCCACTACTGCTTAATCCCTTTAAATAAATGAACAACTTATAAGCAGCAAAATGACAACCTCCAAAATGTATTTTAAAATAAAATTTACTTGCAATGGCATCTGAGGTAAACCTTAACAGCACTCCAAAGGCACTCCAGAATAGAAGGGAAGTTGAATTCCCTACTTAATCTTACAAGTCCCACCCTCACCCTTGAATGACACTTTGGTGACAATAATATTAAGAGATACCCTTTAATAAAGCTCTTAATGTCTTTTATGAACTTCCCATGCTGACCTCAACAGGTAACTGCTTAAAGATCAAGTACATCTTGACTGAACAGGGCTTGCTTAAGTACTAATTTGTTCAGATCTTCCAAGTGTCAGCTTTATCTTACCTTGTTTGTTCTCCTGGTTGCTAAAGTTTTCTCCACCTTCTCGCCTGTCTGCTCACTATAAGCAAGCGTAGCCACTCCTCACCTTGTATATGTCCACAGGACATATACCACAACAATTCAAGTTTGCACCTACACTATCTCCTTTACTAACTGAACCTCTCCTCACAGAAACATCAAGAATCCAAACACAATACGTACAATCATCTGATAGAGTAACAAGAAAGTAAATACTACTCTACCTGTAAAAACTCAGTAAAATAACACCAACTCCACAGAAGCAGAACTACCAAGACTGAAGCAAAGTTGAAGTTACTAATGGACAAGTTGACTCCTAATGAGCAGAGCTGTGAGGCACTGTAAGAAAACCAAACCCTCCTGGTTCATCAGCTCCTGCCCAGAGACCATCAACTCATTACTACAAAGTAAGGATGAACCGAAGAGGGTTTCCCTGCTGCAAACATCTTCACTTCCTTCTTTGTGAGGAACAGCTTTACATGTACACATACATACACATGTTGAACCCTGCTTTGAATTGAATAAATTAATTCAACATGACTACCACTTGTAACTGATACAGTGTAGCAGAGACTCCAGGTGATTGACCATGAAGGTGCCCTGATAACTTAAAACAAAAAACCAAACAAACCAAAATAAGAAAAAACAACCCAAAACAAACAGTATTTCTTAAAAAAAAAAAAAAAAAGAAAAGAAAAAAAGAAAGAGAAATTAACAC
Source organism: Nestor notabilis (assembly GCF_000696875.1). Classification (NCBI taxonomy): domain Eukaryota; kingdom Metazoa; phylum Chordata; class Aves; order Psittaciformes; family Psittacidae; genus Nestor; species Nestor notabilis. The sequence continues at coordinate 4,038 of NW_009930500.1, read as the reverse complement.
ACTCTGCTGATAACAATTTCTCCAACTCTGAGGAAAGCGAAATATTACAAACACAGCACATAAAAGCCATGAATACCTTGTTTCCTTCAATTTTACACCAGCCATAGCTACTTCTCAAACACAAGTTTCTGTAGTGTTTAACTTCAATACATATATATAAAAAAATAATTAAGCCAACAGATGTGGGTTTATTCTTTTCCTGCATGACCTGCTCTCTATGTACTCATTTTCATAGACATCTCTCATCTTCATTATTTATGTTTTAGGTATATGTGCCTTTGGCATCAGACACTTCTTTCCATTACGCCAAATAAATAACTAATGCTTGCCAGTGTAGAAATGCCATACATATTTAAGAATACAAGGACTTCACAATATTTGGGTTACAAAAGATACTCTGAATCCACATGAACGTGTTTTGCATTTCTACGCTATTTTTACTCGGTGTTGCCAAAGAAGAAGTTTTCCTAATCTTTAAGCAAATAACTTTAAAGTGCATGCCTCTTCCTTAAAATCTAGCCACAGACTCGTTAAGTTTCCAAGATCTGTCCTCACTCTGTCATGTTCAACCTTCTCAGTCATCCAAGGATCAAAACCAAAGCAAATGAACAGAAAACCAGTGCCAAAACCACACAGCCACAACACACATTCTAAAGTTGGATAGAACATATGTAATACACCCTATCCAGAAAGTGCTGCAATGGGATCTTCAACACCTGCATCTTTCTGAAGACAACAGTGAGTTCTACAAGCTTCAGCAAAAGCCTCAGGAAAAAAACTTGCCTGTTTCAAGTTAAGACTACTCTGAAAAAAATAATACTCTTGCAATTAATTATTTCAGTCTTGAGAATATATCTCAGATGATCATCATTACAGCAAGACATACTGTTCTTCCTATGAAAGATTTTAATATATTTAATGTAATCACCATAATTATTTACTTGACAAACCTAGTGTTTGACTATTTCAACTTTTGTTGCTTGAACTTTGCTTGACAGATAAAATAAGCAAATGTGTGATGGTATTTTACCTCTATTTTCTAGGAATACGGCAGTATTTATTATCTCTCTTGATCATTATTAGTTCTACTGGGTTCACAATTTCATCCCGATTGGTAAGACAAGGGTACAAACTCAGTATACCATGGAAACATGCATGGCCTGTTGTATAACAGAAGTGTAGGTTTAGTTCCAATGAAAAACCTCCCCAGGAAGAAGAAAAAAAGAAAAGCTCTAGTAGATTAACAAAATGTTTCATTAGGTATTAAGAGAATAAGAGCTTGACATCCTTCAGCAGTAATCTTTTTCTTTGCCTGACTACCCCTGAACATCCAAAACTAAAACATTTTAACACTCTCTGGAAATACATATGCTTGAAGCTTTAATGTGTATTTGTACACAAACAGATTTAACAGATTAAACAGATGTCTAATAAATGTTGAGTTAGCTTGCCATGATGAAAGTAGTTCAAAGGCATTAGTAAACCCAATAATAAATAATAAAGCATTCTGGTTTTGTGTTAAAATTGGATTGGTTTTCACAGTGCTGCCAGTCTGATCAGTTGTGTTTTTTCTGTATCGTATTCTGGGGGACAAGCAAGCCTATACCTAGTACAACATTGAGGAAAAAAACCCCACCATGCTTTCTGAGACAGTCTAAAACAAGATGTGCACTTGGTCTCTACTAGAATAAACCACTCAACCGGAGCAAAACAACATCTGATTAAAGTTTTGTTATATTACTATGATGCGTATTTGTCTATTAGCACACTCAAACATGAGAAATGCTTAACAATTCAACACATGGGGAAACTGTCTAAGCCAGTAGACACCATATTTAGCCACAGACACTTATTTAAGCTTTGTAGACACATTGCGGATTTTAAATGTTATCCTAACAGCATAGGGAAGGAATGAACAGTGGTGAGTTCTGAAACAACTTCTTTCCCCTGCTAATGTTTAAGATGGGGGGGGGGGAACCACCAAAAAACCCCAGGAGAACGAACAAACAAACTGCCAAGGGCATCATCCATTTCTTAAAAGTAACACCAGACACAGGCTTCCCCCTATTGCCTACCAAGCTACTCAAAGAAACGTGTTTAAATAGCAGTGGCTAAAAAGCAGAAACCATTCCTGGGGTTACATACCAATACTGAAAAGGAAACAAATCAGGTGGTAATGCAGTGTCATTTACCATTCCAAATGGAAAAGTTTCTCTTTCTCCTTCCAAGATTATTCTCCATCCTTCTTGACTCCAGAAATTATCTTCCCAAAGTAAGAAAACAGTTGCACTAATACAACTTTTTGTAAACATTATCAAGAACCCACTATCTACTACAAGATCACCATCTACTCATGTCACATTTTTCAAGTCTCTGGATTTACTCTACAACTATTAAAGCTTTAAGCATTCTTCCTGTGTAATACTTAAGGTCCTGAGAGTTTATGAGAGCAGCATACACTTACACACCTGCTAGACTAAATATGCCTCAATTCAGCTCACCTTCCAATTCCAGCAACCTCCTGCATATGGATTCTCTTATTCTGAACCCTGTGTTTATAACAGAACAATTCAGGTACTGAATCCTTTTCATCTGTGCATCCAGTGACTTGCAAGATATTACAGAAACAAAGAACTCAGCTGCTATTTTAGACCATCCTATACACTAAAAGCCCAACATCATATGGGGTATCACAATGGGATGTTCTCAGTATTGTATGTACCACATGAAAACCTTTGTAAAATCATTACAGGAACATCTACGTTTCACAGAACTGGAAAAAACCAAACAAACCAACCAGTTACAAGTAGTAGAGAACAGAAGTAGGGACCCACTGTGCAGAAATACAGTTTGTGGCCTGGAGAACGGAGGAAACTTTGAGGTCAGTATTTCATAGAATCACAGAATGATTTGGGTTGGAAGGGACATTAAAGATCATCCAGTTCCAACCCCCTGCCACAGGCAGGGACACCTTCCACTAGACCAGGTTGCTCCAAGCCCCTGTGTCCAACCTGGCCTTGAACACTGCCAGGGATGGGGCAGCCACAGCTTCTCTGGGCAACCTGTGCCAGGGCTTCACCACCCTCACAGGGAAGAACTTCTTCCTTTATGTCTCATCACTGTCTCCCCTCTATCAGATTAAAGCCATTTCCCCTTATCCTCTTCCTACAGGCCCTTGTCAAAAGCCCCTCTCCAGGTTTCTTGTAGCCTCTGTAGGCACTGGAAGCATCTCTGAGGTCTCCCCAAAGCCTTCTCTTCTCTGGGCTGAACAAGCCCAGCTCTCTCAGCCTGACTCCAGAGCAGAGCTGCTCCAGCCCTCGCAGCATCTCCGTGGCCTTCTCTGGACTTACTTTAGCAGGTCCACATCCCTCCTGCATTGGAGGCCCCAACACAAACAACTCTAGTACAAACAAAAATGCTGACAAGGCAGAGCTCAGCTGAAATCCTCCCACACACACCCAGGTAAGTGCTTGCAGTGGCCATGCCACAACACCAACACCAGAGGCTCAGTCCAGCCACATATCAAACAGTACACACACGGTCTCAAGGCCAGCAGACTTGTCCTCACCCTGTTTGTGTATCCTGTGCTGCCCATGGATCCAGGCTCTCAGCAAACACAGGCAGACCCCTGCCCGCTGCAGTGCTACATGACAACAGTGTGATCACA
>NW_009930500.1:0-204 GCF_000696875.1 Nestor notabilis | reverse complement strand
ATATTCTTTAGCAACCATTAAAACACCAACAAACCCTCAGCGACAATAAGCACAGATGCCAAGAAAAAATTAAAAAACCAACAGTAATTCTGTGTAAATCCCCGGAGAAGGTCTTCTACCAGGAGCGAACACGCGTTTAACAGCCAGATTCCCATCAAGGAGGCAGAAGACCACATCGCAAGCGCTCCCCCACGACACGGCACC
>NW_009930499.1:0-4179 GCF_000696875.1 Nestor notabilis | reverse complement strand
ATAGTGTCCATTGTTAAGTCCACCCCTCGAGGAGAAAAAACCCCATGTATAATTTAAGACGTTTCATTATGTACCTCCCAAAATATATGGGTGATGACCACGCTGGGAACGCAAGCCAGACCAGTTTCATGATCAATGAGTCTATTGTATTACAAGTCATTACTATGAAGTACAGTGAAACAATAATCTTAGCCCAGGCCCCCCAGCCGATGAACGCTAGACCAGCAAATAGTAGCTGTAAGTAAGGTATGGCATGCTGAAACTCTGAGATCAAGCGCAACAACTCCGAGAGCCAATAAATCAGCATTGTGACAAGTGACTACTAATCCGAAAAAATGAATGCATACCACAAATATGATTAAACACATGCTGGTCAGATCTGTTGTTATCTCAACCCTTCTTGCCCCATGTTGGGAGCCAAAAAGGAACTGTCGTGGTTCAAGCCCAGGTGGCAACTTGGAATCATGCAGCCGCTCACTCACTCCCCCACCTCTTCCTTCCTCCCCCCACTCCCGGAGGGATGGGGAGGAGAATCGAAGGAATGTAACTCCCACGGGTTGAGATAATAGCACTCCAGTAACTAAGGTGTAATACAAACCACTACTGCTACCAACAATAATGATAAGAGGAATAACAAGGGGAGAGGACACAACCGCTCACCACCCGCCGACCGATACCCAGCCCAACCCGAGCAGCGATCTGGGCCTTCCGGGTAACTCCCCCCAGTTTATATACTGGGCATGACGTGCTGTGGTATGGAATACCCCTTTGGCCAGTTCGGGTCAGGTGTCCTGTCTCTGCTTCCTCCTGGCTTCCCCTCCTCTCTGGCAGAGCATGAGACTGAGAAAGTCCTTGGTCAGAGTAAACATTACTTAGCAACAACTAAAAACATCGGTGTTATCAGCATTGTTCCCAGACTGAAAGTCAAAAACACAGCACTGCACCAGCTACTAAGAAGGAGAAAAAATGACTGCTGTAGCTGAACCCAGGACAGAGGATTGTCTTTTCCTTTGTTGTTGATTATTCAGCTAACCAATTCACAGATGTATCATGAAAATACATTAGCAAATTAGTAATACAATTGTGATAATCTACAGGTACTAAACAAAACAACAGAAGGAAAACCAGAGAGGAACTATGGAAACATGTTCAGAGCTGAAACTGCAGGTAAATATCTGAGTGAAAGGATAGGAAAAGAATATCTAAAGATAGAGTTTATCCTGCCAACTTCTACTTTTTAATTCTATTTTAAATTTTAAACTATAAAGTGACTGACTGAAGCCCCTCTGTCAAACAACTGATCTATCTACTAATCTATCTTCTTATCTATGTATCTACTTATTTTAGTAGGCATTATTTTGTCTACCCAATTACGTATAGTATATACCTATATACCTATATAAATATCTATATATACCTATATACATCTATACATCTATACATATACACTATGCAAAGCCTAAGAAAGAGCTTTAGCTCTTTGACTTCTTGAACTGAAGAGCAGTGATTACAGTGGTGCTGCAACTAGAGTCTGTAGCGATGGGGCATCCATTCTCAGTGAGTCTGGATAATAGAGTAGAGGATGTTCACTACGGATTTTCACCCATAGCTAGAAAGCATATATTCTAGCTGGAAAAAGCTCAGTTCTTCAGTACAGAATGTTATAATGCAGCTCACTAATATCTGATAATGCATTTCTTATCCCATTAACATGACTGTCTTGTGATTTATTTTTCCTAAACTGGGCTTCTAAAAGATAGTCACTCTGTATTTCTGTTGTAGTCACTGAAATAGTTGTGATAAACCATTCTTTGAAGGAAGCTATTTGTGTTTGTTAGCTATAAGCAAAGCCTAGGATTATTAGATGAGAATGACACATTGGATTTTGAGATGTCTACATTTCATTCCACCCACATACTGGTGGGTGGAACCTACTAAAATACATCAGATTTATACAGAATTGGACAGAAGGTAGAATCAAAATCAGTCTATTTCCTTGCCCATTTTATATTCAATCATCATATTCAATTTGACATAATTTTCCCATTAAGAATGCTCATAACATTCAGGATGGGATTCATCTCATCTAGCTTACTATGTCTGAGCTAGTCATGCTACACCCCTGTACAGTATCCATTGTAGTCAGAAGATGGAAAAAGTATGGCACAGTTCATATAAACATATATTCACTGCTGCTGATGTGCATTGTATCTGAAAATTCCTATTACTACGGCCTATGAAGAGGGCTCATAGTGGTCAACTGAGATAGAGATGAATAATCTGCAGGAATCTGGATTTATTTTAAGAATTCCAACCTCATATCCAATGGGATTTTATTTCCTAATAAATTTCTGAACTCATTTTGCAAGATTTGGCCAAACATGAAGCAACTAAAATCCAAACAACAATAAAACACCTGCCATATAATCTCCACTATCTTTAATAGTTTGAAACTGTTCCCATTGAAAATGAGAAAACTCATGACTTGGGAAGGATTATTTGGCCCAAGTTACTAAGAGGTCTTCAAAGAGGAAGACATAAATCCAAGCAAAAGATCTGTCTACAGAGGAAAATAACACAAAAGCTGATCATTAGGACTGACATTGCTCTTAGTTTTCATGCTGTAATTCAAATGAAATATAATACAAAAATTAGCCAGTTCTGTTTGCAGTTACTTGCCAAAATGTAGATAGTTACTTAAAGGAACAGCTATTGTTGCTGTGGACAAGCTGCTCTGTAGAAATTAATTATAATTATTAAAAATAATCCTGACCTGGGTCACATATTTAATAACTTAAATTCCTTTCTAGACATTAATCAGACAAGTCTTTCTTTCTGAGACTGTAAAATCAAAAAGCCTATTTAGTTTGATGGAAACCTCATGAGGTTTTTGCATTATGGAACTGTTAAAGAGAGAGATGTTTGCTTGTAGTTAATGTAGGGTTTTTTTTTTTCTCTATGAGATTTTTGGTGCAATGTAGGAGGGAGTTCAAATGTTTTTCAAAGCAAAATCAAGCTTCAGGTTGCTTCAGGACATTCTGGGTGTAGGCCAGTGTATTTCTGATCATATATAGGAAAATAATGTTGTTTGACAAAATATCTTTGGAAAACTCTTAAGTATTGAAGACAAAAATGTGCAGGGGTGGTTTTTTTTTTTTAATTATTTTTCTTAATTGTTGTGTTGCTGTGTCAAAGTTTATTGCTAAGTTTTCTAGATATATGAAGATATGGTTAGGTTATGTAAGTTTTGGCTCAGTAAACATTTTTGAAAATATTTCTGAACAATACAGCCACTTCAAGCTTCAAGCCTCATATTAACATTGGGATATCAAGATACTTTCTCTGTGGACTGCTAACTGAATAACTACCAGTATCAGGGGTTTTATACATTTTATGGCCTGTAGCAAAGTTTGGAAAGAGAAACTTTCATTCAAATAGACTGGAGAGAAGCTTAAACTTGCTTTTAGCTTTTTGGCCACAGGATATCATACTCCTCTGTGAAGACCATTGATTTTAAGTGTACTTGTATGGTATTGTCCTGGTTTTGGCCAGGATAGAGTTAATTTTCTTTCTAGTAGCTGGTGCAGTGCTGTGTTTTGGCTTTAGCCTGAGAACAATGCTGATGATACACCGATGTTTTAGTGTGTTGCTAAGTAGCACTTACCCTGGTCAAGAGCTTTTCAGTCTCTCACGCTCTGCAAGTGAGAAGGGGCACAAGAAACGAGGAGGGAGCAGAGATGGGATACCTGGCACAAACTAGCTAAAGGGGGACAGCACATCATGCTCAGTATATAAACTGGGGGCAGTCACCCAAAAGGGTCTGCTCAGGTTGGGCTGGGTATCAGTCAGCAGGTGGTGAGCAATTATATTGTGCATCACTGTTGTTCACTAGGGTTTTTTTCTTTCTTTCTCTTTTTGGTTTTATATCTCTCTTCTTGTTATTTCTCTTATCATTTATATTATTATTAGTAGTAGTAGTATTTTATTGTACTCTACTTATTAAACTGTTCTTATGTAAACCCATGGGCTTTATATTCTTTCGATCCTCCTCTCCATCCTGCCAGGGAAGGGGGAACTGGGGAGTGAGTGAATGGCTGCATGGTGCTGAGTTGCTGGCTGGTGTTAAGCTATGACAGGTATGTAATTTTTTTTGGTTGTGTCCTGGGTTCAGCTACAGCA
>NW_009930498.1:0-7976 GCF_000696875.1 Nestor notabilis | reverse complement strand
CACCAAATTGGTAAGGCAGGATTTCCCCTTCACCTCATTCAGTTTATCACTCTTACATATGTAAGTTTCTTCACACAATGTCTATGCTACACTGAAAATAGAAGGTTTGTGACAGACTTGATAGGAAATTGAGAGTGCCTATTTTATCCTTGTGGCTCTCATAACCGATTGCCTTCAGTGGTGAGCAGTATGAATTACCAGCATAACAATGGAAAAAGTGTTCTCTGTATGAAGTGAAAATGCAGTAATTTCTGTTACTAGAATCACGACAGCTGGGATCATTCTCAGCTAGGAAGCACGGTGTGGAAAGATTGTGAGAACACTTTCCTAGGTAAAATCTTGGCCCTGATGGAGTAAAGACAAAAAAACTATTTTTTATCTCAATAGAGCCATGGTCTGGCCTTTTCAGAGTTGAAAGAGGTTAATACTTTAATTAGCCAACACTCAAAATACAACATAAAATGGGGTAAGAAATTATCTGCTAAATTTTCACTCATAATGTAATCTGAAGTTTGTATGCATTACTTAAAAAGAAATCAGTGCTTTCTATTTTCTTAATATATTTTTTAAAAAAAGTATAAAGAATTTCTGAAAACCAGAAATTCAGTTACAAATTTTGTTATATGATGACTGACTGTATAATATTACCCACATGAGGAAAAACAAAACCAGTGCCTCACCACCACCCCCTCTCTGTGCTAAAAGTGGTGTGTATGTATGGGGCAAAGTATAAACATTGTAGACACCACACTTAGCCGAAGGGCTGTCACAATACTGTCATAAGGTATAACTGTTCTTTGAGTCTGTGTGTTACTTTCAATATTTTCTTGATAATGAATTTCGCTTTTAGTATGGAAACTGCAGGCTGTAACTAGCCTTCAACCAGTATCAGATTATTTTCATAGTTCTGTTTGATTGAAAATAGCAAAATCTATCAATAGATTTTGGGAATTGTCAGAAAATTTTTTTTAGTAAAGCAGAAGGTGCTTATTGACTTCAAGCAAAAAAGGTTGCACACAAAAAGGAGTCTACAGAAAGTGAAACCAGAGTATTTGGAGGAATGTAAAGAAACCTGAATACATATGGACAAACCACTATAGTACACACAAAAAATAAAGTACAACTACAGCTCCAGTGTGGGCTGAAAAGAAACTATCATACGGGTTCCACAAATCCACTGGGAATCAGAGGATAACCAGGAGAAGTATTGGCTAGATACCTAATGAGAAAGACAGAAGATACTGAATATATGTGCATGTAATGCTTATTTTGTTTCAGAGTCTTCTAAAGGCTCTGTCATGCTTACACTACCAGAATTAATACCAGAGAGTCAATACTCAAATAATCTGGATTTTAAATCTAGTCTTAGGAAATTTGAAATCTTGAGTATCCATCACAGTTTCCAACAGTCTTTTAAAGCCTGCGGTGATCAATGAGGTTCCAGAAAAGAGAAAGATTATGTTTATCCTTAAAACATAGGAAAAAAAGGGAATCGGAGAATGTTAGACTAGTCAGCTTTCTAACTTCACTTTCCAGGGGAAAAGAAAAACATAAAAACAAAAACCAAAAAAATAGTCACTGCTAATATGGAGTTAATTGTTTCCAAGCACCTGAAACAAATAATGGAATAATCAACAGCCAAGGCAGACCAGTCAAGTTCCCATCTAATTTACTGCTGTGACAGGTAATAGATCGTTTAGATGGGGAGAAAGCAGAGGTGTTGTCTATCTTAAATTCAGTAAGGCTGTTTGTTGACACTACTTCCAATGATGCTCTGAGACAGTGCAAAGTCATCTGCCACCTTCATTTCCAGACACATAGTTCACTGGACTAACACAGACTGGTTTTCAAAATGCTATGGCTGATCTAATAAATCCTGACGGATTTGACATAGTCACATATCACCATTTGATCACACATAGTCTGAAAAAAAAATTACTAAAATGTGGAAGTACAACTAGTAAGCACAGGAAGCTGATATCAGAAAGCTAACAATTAATGGGAAAGGCTTGACTGAGCCTGAAATTCCTGCGAATTTGAAGAAATGGTATAAAAAACACTACAAAAGACAGGGAGTGACAATGGTGCTAGGGAAGGATTATCCACTTTAAAAACAGAACAGTGAACAACAAGTAGCAAATAACAAGCTGCATATCAGTCAAAAATATCATGCTAAGAAAAGACCAATTCCAGTTTGAGACATTTAAAGAGCAAGTTATCCTCCAGAAGACACACAGCAGTCTACCTTGATAAGGCCTCAGCCAGAATACTGGCTCAATCACTTGCAGAGATGCATGGGACAGATGAAGGAAAAATCCAGAGGAGGTCTGCAATGGTAAAGAGACATCTAAAAAACATGACTTGGAAGAAATGATTGAAAGACCCTAGGACTGTTTAGCTTAGATAAGAGAAGACTTGTGGAAAACAGAATAACAATGAAGTGGCATCCAGGTTGTTGCTAGAAAGGTCAGTAGGAGAAGGAATGCCAAAATGGATATTTGAGAAGACATTAGGATAAAACTTTTAGTACTAACCACTGTCAATCAGTTGCCTGGGGAAGTTGTGGTGTTAACATCACAGGAGCATTTAAGAACAGTTTAGAAAAATATCTACCTTTCATGAATGGCATAAACTGGGAATGGCCTGAATTACTTCTTTCCCTTTCCCTGCTCTGAGTGTGCTATCACTATTAATCCATATCCACTCCTGAGAATTTCAGCAATAGCTCTCCGAATGGAACAGAATAAGAAATGGCTGTAACTCTGTGTCACAGTACAGAACAAACTGAAAAAAAAATAAAAAGACCCACAGCAAGACCCAGATCCAAGGCACCAGGAAACCAAAATCTAGGATATTGTGAGCAATCCTAAATAGAGATTGCTCATGTTAATCACTTGACAAATACTGACAGCAATGAACAGACATAAATTACACAAACTGAAGAAGTTTCATAACACTAGCAAGATAATCAATCACAGAAACTACCAAGTGGCTTGGTAAAATGTAACTCCTTTGGAGAACAAGATGATTGAAAAGTTTACATGCCTTAATTTTTCAACTGGCTTTTCTACAAAGACACTTGGAATTTGTTCACATGGGAAGCTCGTCAATGAAATGTTGACCCAGCTACAGCAAATACAAGAAGCTGGACCAGCCTCTTGTGTTTTTTGAATACTCTGGACAGTTACATACATCTAGAAATTGTTATAATGGCCTACTAAACTACAGTTACCAGGGGAGGAGAATTTGTAAGAAAGGAAGAAAGTGGTTAAGGATAGAATAAACATATGTCAAATAAATATTTTATTGTTCCTTTTCTGCTTGTTTTATTTTGACTAATCTGGTTTACTGCCCCTTCTGAATGTGTCAGAAGCTATATCAAAATAAATACCCCTCCACAGAGAAGTGAAAATGCCCAGAAGCTGCAAGAAATATCTAACCTCCTTTCATGTAGACTTTACGTTAAAAAGTCCCCTACATATTCTAGGATTACAATAAAGTGGAGAAAAAGACTAAGAACGTAAGACTGGACACATAAACCACTGATTTAAATAGGCAGCCAAGATCTGATGCTGGGGATGTTAAGTGGTTCAGGTGAGGAAAAAAGAATATCATTTTCTTTTTTTAAGGGTAATGTAGTGGCAAGACTATTCTCTTTTACCAGACAAAGAATACAAAACCAACAAAAATTCTCCCCTGTTGGGGGTAATGAGCTATCAAAGGTAGTGAGTTTGGCAGTTTGAAGTAGATGACAGCACATGAGACAAATAAGAAATGAGGCCTGAAGGATCCCCCAGAATGCAGTTGCTGATGGCATTTAAATTTTTGCGTCAAACCAAACAGCAATTTGGAACTGGGTTTCTCTAAATCCTCTGTATCACAGAGTTACACTGAGACCATCTTGAGCCCGAGATTTTCCCTTTATAAACAGAACTCTTCATGACTTTACACATTTTAGCAGCGGAGAGAAAATCACTACAATGTCTTGCATTTGTATTCTTGAACAGAAAATTTACAGCTGGTACATGTCTTCCTGTTTTTTGTTTTCTGCCTTTGTTTTCAGGTTGGAAAGAAGTCAAAGGCCTAGCTTTGCAGGGCCCAGCTAGAAGTCAGTAAGAGCAGGAGCAAACCCTGCAAGCCCTAGAACACCAGCCACAGTTACATCACAAACTAAATGCACCACTTGGATTATCTGTTGTTTAAAATAGACGTCTTTAGTATGCTATCTATGTGAATAAAAGCATAAACATTTCAGCTATCAACTCATCAGAACTGCTTGAGCAAGCATAAAATATCTTCTTGGCACCAGGTAGTCACTCCATTCTCTTAAAGAGATTTCTCTCTCGAACCTACTTTTCAGCCACATGCTAATGGGTTCATCTTAAGATAGCAAAGCGATGCGTGTTTTTAATATCAGACTTCCTTGCATTGGTGAGAGCTACAGATTTTTTGCTGACAAGACAGTTTTAGAACTACATGAATGGTACATCTTTGTTTAGGGAAAAAAATGAGGTGAGTAAGAATTCTGAACCACAAATGATGCCATGTGAAAGACTGAAGTGAGTGCAAGGAGTGTTACAGACCACTTCACAAATGCAAATGAAGTAAGGTGGAGAATAAAATGAAAGCCCAGATATCTCTCAAAATGTGGGGGTTTTTTTCTAAATAACCTTCATTCTCTGCAATTTGGTCTATATTTCTATGTTTATTTTCTGATTCTATTTATTTTCCCTGTTTGTTACCGATCAGGAGTACCAGAAGAGATCACCCAAGTTCTTTTGATTTGGCTTATTTTTGGCCTTTGGGTGTTGTTTTTTAATTGTTTCAGAGGACCAGTCGCAGCCTCTAAAGCCACAGGATAAGCTGTGCCTGACTGGTCACAGAGTTCACCAGGCACAGACTGAAGTGCTCACACGATTACTGCTAGTGGTTGAGTGCTGCATGAACTGGAGCACAAGCCTCTTTCTGCTAGGACTGTGATGACAGGCTCATCTTAACGAAACAAGATGTCTTTCTCTTTTCATCCCTAAGACAAATCATCATGGTTTTCCTCTGCTCTGGCCATCCATCAGAAAGTCTTCATCCATTGCTCTTCCCAGTTCTCTTACAGGCAAGCATGTCCGATTTTCAGTCCACTCTCTCTAACACCAGTGTCACACCCCTCAGCTGCATTCATATATACACACAACCTCTTTCCGTTAAAGAGCAAGGGAAAGCAGATTGATCACTAAACCGTTGTTGCTGAAGACAGCAAAAGAGCTTAATGAACGCCTTGGCTGAGAGCCCCACCATGGCTTGAGCCCGCTGCTCCTGCGACGACAGCATCAGCGAGGTTTTATTCCCAGCTCAGTCAGCACGTCCCCAGCAAAGGACTTCAATCATGCCAGATGCCACATTTACACTGCAAGAGACCACTGTCTTCTCTATTCCTGTGGGTGATATATCAGAGAACATCAGGGAGAAATACAAGAGAAATACACGCGTCCTAGGCTACTGTGGTCAGATCATTCTTTTTGGATTTGTATCAAATTCCATTTAATGCCATCCATTTCTGTGGTCTCTTTTCTCTCTTGCCACTGAGGTTCTCTCAACTGTCTTACTGACAAGTCGGCCTTCTTCTGATGTCTCAAATGCCTGCATGGACGCAGTATCAGATAAGCACTGGGATGAGTGACTGGGTTAACTGATAAAGTTCCTAATTAAAGCCCTGTTTTCAGCACTCCTGAAAGGTTAACTGGGCCAAAATTTAGAGCACAGGGGAAGTTTTACTTTTAACAATATACACTGTTTGGTAAATAAAAGGCTCTAACAATTTCAAAGAAAGTTGTGCCAAGAACCTTGCAAAAACATTTTCCTCCTCAGAGAATTACACAAATGGTGCAATTCACTTTAAAGCTTTGTAGGTTTAACTTTGTGAGTGTCTTGTAAACACTAACGCTAAATCACTAAAAATGCTGCAGCACTGAAAGCACAATCATTTTATAATCTTAACCATTCATTTCCAATTACGTATTCCTAACATTTCAAACAGGCCAAAAATCAAAATTACTGGAAAATTGGAAGTGGGTTTAAAGAAAAAATTTCTGTCTTCCCCAGTATAAGGTTAGATATCCAGTTACTGGCAGGACTCTACAAATAAGATAATAAAGTCATATTAGGTTGACAGTAACTAAGCTAAGACCTATACTAAACCGCTAAACTCTCCCAGTGTAAACTGCATGGCTCTTGGGCTGAGCTGATTAAGCCTGAACTGAGTCCCTGTGCAACCTATGGAAAGGCTGCTACTTTACTTTTTGGCACTGGCACAATTACCAAACAGTTCATCAGTACTAGTTGTATAAAATACTATGGAAAGTCTAACTAGCATAAGCAGAAACACTCTAGAGGCTTAAAAATGTTCTCAGATGTTCCAAGTGTGTACACACCTGTTTTGTTACTCGTGTGTAATATTCCCATGGAATGGAAAATGATGGAAATGATCATTTATTTTGAAACAGTGTGATGAGCTGAACTGAACTCTGTCTGATAATGAGCACAGAGATTTCTAAGCATGTTTTTGATTTAAATACTGCAACAACGATTATTTACTGTGAGGGTAACAGAACAGATGGTGAACACTTCACTGGCTGATATTTACGGGTTGCACATGCAGTACATCAGGACTTTTATTAGCATTGAGGTAATGATTCTAAATTGCAGTTTGTTTGCTTGCTTTTCGTAGGAGACAACTTCTGTTAATAAATGGAATGGAAAGGAGAAGATGATTACCACTGAAGGATTACACTTATGCCTTGATTACCTTGTGTTTGATGTATTCAGATTTCATAAGACAAATCAGGGCAGGCAGGTCATGATAATCTCTACTCATACATAATCTGTACTAAATTTAATTAAACATGGGCAATGGAAAAAATCTCAGATCCTGACCTAATCCCCAAATTAAGTTTAACTTGGGTTGTTGGAGGGTTTTTTGACACACTATAATAACCTGATAGAGGAGTCCAAACTGTCCCCACCATTACTGATGAATCCCAAAGGTTCTTGTTTCTGGACTATTTATTTAAGAGCAAGTTTTAATTTACTCAGACTGCCCTGTTAGCACTGTCACTAAAAAGAGATCGTAAAAGCAAGGTCATCATGCACATCAATATATAGGCATATATATTTATAATGACAGTGTCATCATGACCGGTGTTATCTCTGCTTTCTAATTACATTTTGGAGCAGGTAAACCCATTCCTTCCAGTTAGCCTGCAATAGTTTACTGAGCTACTCGTGGCACACATTCAAACCCCATTGAGAGATGCTTGTATTGCAGCCATGATGTATCTTTGTGATGACACTACTTTAGAGAAAAATTAAGAGCCACACAACACTTTCTTCTCAGTCTGTGAATGGTAAAGTTGACAAGATTCTTTTTATGATCTAAAGCAGCTTTGCAATATAGATATCTAGTAATCATCAAAAAGCCTGGTTTGACAACCACCAAGGACAGAATGTCTTTTTTATCAATGAAGCAAATACAGAACAACATCACAAATACACTAAACTGGCAACACAAGGTCTATTGCCTAATTTGGCCTCTAAATGGAGAGTGCCAAGTGGGACTTCCCTGTGACACCACTCAATTCTTATTCACATTCATAGCAACAATTTTAGATTTCTACAGCCCACACTGAGTTTTTACTGAAAGCTCAGTATTTAGAAATTTAGAGGGGAAAAAAGAAGCTTATAAAAGGTGAAAGCCAGGACAGGTGGCCTGGGAAGAATATAGGAACATTGTCTGGGAAGGTAGGGACCAGGTCAGGGAAGCTAAGGCCAAGTTAGAATTCAATCTGGCAAGGGATGTGAACGATAACAGGAAAGGCTTCTATAGGTACGTAGCCAATAAAAGACAGACTAGGGTCAACATGGGCCCTCTCCAGAAGCTATTGGGAGAATTGGTTACCCAGGATTTGGAGAAGGCTGAGGTTCTT
>NW_009930497.1:0-3783 GCF_000696875.1 Nestor notabilis | reverse complement strand
GATCTTAAGGTCCTTTCCAACCCCAACTATTGTATGATTCTATTTAACATGGGCTAGTATCTACTGTAGGTACTGTATGAAGGCGAAGGGGGTCTCAGCAAGAGTCCAGTAAGGCAGAAGGCAGCAAGTAGGGGATACTACTTATTCTATGATCATCAGGTCCAACCTTTACCCCAGGACTGTCAAGTCCACTACTAAGCCATGTCACTAAGGGACTCATCTACTTGGTTTTTGAACACTTCCAGGAATGGTGACTCCACCACTTCCCTGGGCAGCCTGATCACCCTAACAAATTTTTAATAAGAATTTTGGAACAAAATTTTGCCATGGCGTTATTGCTATGTGCACCTACAAAATTGTCTGTATTTCCACACACATCCAAAATTCAGTGCAATTAATATAATAGATATCAATCACATTCTTAGTTTATGAGTCATCATATTCATACTTGAGTCTTCTCTTTTACACAGCTATTTTTGAGTTCTTTTACCTATCTCCTTTTTCACCTTCTATACTTTCTATTTAACTGTGTCTTTTCATGTTTTTTCATTATTGTTTTCACTGGCCCTTTTGTTTACCTTTTGTATTTTTGTTGTATCGTTTTGGGCCCTTCTAATGCTTTCTTTTCAAAATATATCACACATGGCTTTAAATTTAACACACGGAACCACTCAGAAGCCAGATGAAATGCTTGCTAATACATAGGATATTGCACACGAATACTACCAAAGTTAATTTAGTTCTGCAAGGCTGTATTTAAGGGAATTCTTTTTGAGACATTCAATTGTGTGAAGGTATAGTGGTCATTAGCGACAAGGATCAGGCTAAGGCAACACAAAATAACACCTTTCATATTTTTTGACAAATCTAAAAGAAATTAAATAGCTCTAACTGTCCTTCATTCTCTTCTGTTTCATAGAATCATAGAATGGTTTGAGTTGGAAGGGATCTTAAAGATCATCTAGTTCTGACCCCCCTGCCATGGGCAGGGACACCTTCCACTACACCAGGTTGCTAAAAGCTTTATCCAGTTTGAAGAAATTACATCTAATATGGCTCTACTTAGTGCTTTTTAGGCCACACGTGGAATACTGTGTTCAGTTCTGGTCTCTGATACACAAAAAATCTGTGGATGGGCTGGAGAGAGTCCAGAGAGGGGCCACAAATTTGATCAAAGGATTGGAAAGCTCTATGAGGAAAGGCTGAGAGAGGTGGGTTTGTTCAGCCTTTAGAAAAGAAGGCTTAGGGGAGACCTTACCACCATGTTCTAGTATTTGAAGGGTGGCTACAAAGAAGATGAAAACTCCATTTTTACAAGGAGTCATGTGGAAAATGTGAGGGGTAATGGGTACAGATTACTCCCAGGGAGAGTCCAGTCGGACACAATAGGAAAATTTTTCATATTGAGAACAATCAGCCACTGGAATAATTTCCCCAGAGAAGTGGTGGATTCCCCAGTGGTGGACACTTAAGATTCAGCTGGACAGAGTCCTGGGCCATCTTGTCTATACTGTGCTTTTGCCAAGAAAGTTTGGACCAGATGATCCTTGAGGTCCTTTCCAACCTGGTATTCTATGATTCTGTGTTTTGGTTAATCGTACAGTGTTACCAGACAGTCATCCTTCTGAAGTGAATAAGCTTAAGTTATAGAAACCAGTTCTGTAATGAATAAATGGCAATCATAATCTTGAAGATTGTTTATCCTTACTGGTTGATCTTAGAAATATGCTAGACTGGTTTTTGTGCCATCTAAATTGCCATTCAATTTCTGAAGTACAGAAATTAAGGTGATATCTACAAAGTCCCTCTATGTGGTACGTGTAGATAATTCAGGTGTGCTAAACAAGAAAACATTAGCAAGACAACAATTCTAATGGCAGAAGATGGATGATGATATTGGCAGCCATTTAAATAGGTGTAAAATGTGCCTATCAAACAGAATTGTTCCAGCCCTGGGACCATTTTACCTGCAAAAGTGGGCAAGTAAATCATATGAGACAGATTCCATTGACTTTGCAGGAAAAGGAAAGACAAGCCTTTTTATTGCTATTGATGTTTGCTCGTATTGACTAAGTGTTTGCCACAGACTCAAGTACCACTAGACACATAAATACAAGGAGAACCTTGTGTGTGTCCTTTATCTGACTGGGGGAAACAATTTGCAATTTACATCCAAGGGATCTGCAGTGTTCCTCCAACACGCAGAACAGTTTGAGTGTGCTGAAAATTGGTTCGAATAATACTCCTGTCCTACAAAGTCCTTGCTGAGTTCAAAGAGAATGTTTTCCTTTATAGTGCAGAAGAAAACATTTGACACTCTATCACTCTGATTTCACTGCCTGAATTATCTCTGAACTTTCCTAAGTCATAGCCTGGCTTAGTTTGTTAATATTACACTTTGTGAAGATGGTAGGGCATGGGGTCACCTTAAAAAAGACTGATGCAGGAATTTCCTCCCTCATATGTTTTTATGGGAAAACCAGCCCTAATAAAAACTACTCAACAGGAGAATTCTGAAAACGAAAAAAACAAAAAGTAACAGCCTGGGTGATTAACACAAAAAATCTTTCTGAATGATCAAGATACAAGTCAAAATCCATTAAAGTAATGCAACCCTCAGCTATTGTATCTTTCTCTAGAAAACTGTCCTGGCTTAAGCCCAGCTGGTAATTTGGAACCACGCAGCTGCTTGCTCACTCTCCTCACTTTTCTCCCCCTACTCCCCAAGGGATCTTGGAGCAGCGATCTGGGCCTTCTGGGTAACTCTCCCCAGTTTCTATACTGGGCATGACGTGCTGTGGTATGGAATACCCCTTTGGCCAGTTTGGGTCAGGTGTCCTGCCTCTGCTTCCTCCTGGCTTCCCCTCCTCCCTGGCAGAACATGAGACTGAGAAAGTCCTTGGTCAGAGTAAACATTACTGAGCAACAACTAAAAACATCGGTGTTATCAGCGTTGTTCCCAGGCTGAAAGTCAAAACCACAGCACTGCACCAGCTACTAAGAAGGAGAAAAAATGACTGCTGTAACTGAGCCCAGGACAGGATCCACCCCTTGTTCCATACCATTCATGTCATGCCCAGATCCCACATTTTTCAATATACCAATGCTTTTGTCTCATATATATATATATATGCCCACACCCACACCAGCCCAGCACAGAGGATCTCATGGTTCCAGAATGGAAATAGACTTCATCTAGTTTAGCTGTGGAGGTAAAATTTCCAGGTAATTGATTACCAGCGTTTCCCTGTCCATACCTCTCAAGAGGGTCATTACAGTGAGACCATTTGGGGATTGACTAATAGCGAATAGAGAATACAGGCTTTCAGCTAGCATCACATTTGAAATTCTTCGAATAGAAAGTGTGTTTTTGAAATTAATAGCCTTCTTAATCATTATTTTACGTATGCCTCAGCTTGTTTAAAAAGAGCTTTAAAATTGTAAAACTTACCTGTGCTACCTGTAGCAAACCAGTTATGGTATATTGAATGCCATGCAGATATAATATGAGAACTGAAATATAATTTACGTAAGAAGCTAAATTTTTGACTTTTTTTTAGTGATTTCTTGATTGTCAAAGCTTAAGCACTTGAAAGAAATTAAAACTGAAAAGATATTCCAAGTCAAATTTCATTTGCTGATGAAATATTGCATGCTTTATGATGGAATACAGTGAATCATTACAAAACATAACATAAGCTGAAATTTGTTAGCACTGTTAGGCAGCCAATACATGTCTTTTGGGTAACTGAAAATCATAGAATCATAGAAGAGTTAGGGTTG
>NW_009930496.1:50417-57954 GCF_000696875.1 Nestor notabilis | reverse complement strand
CAGAAAGTTAATTGATGATAAACACTGAATTCTGTGGTCACTTCTACTCCTCTTTGTTCCAAAATCTCATCAGACAACCCCAATGAAACTGTAGGAGGTCAGAAACAAGCATCCTTGCCATAAAAGCTCTCCAAATTTCAGTCCCAGATCACTGCAGTTCTGTTCCTGTTCTGTTCTGTGCCCAAATGCAGTACAGATTAACTGTTGGTTCATCCCATGTAAACTCAAGAATGCACTTCTTGTATGCTGAGGGTGGGGGGAAGCAGGGGTTACGTGTCCATCCCCATTCATCACAATCCCCTACTGTCTGAGACAGAGCTGGGAGAGCAACCTAAGTGTGTAATAGCAGTCACGCTGTAGAACAGAAGTTTACCAGAGCTGTTCTAAATTCACTGATGTCCTTCTGTGCTTAGTTTAAACTTAACCTTAATGATCTAAAATTCACTTTTTATAGAACTGGAATTGCTCTTTACAAGCACCACATAGCTTTCTGAGGTTGTTACAGACCAGCACAGCTGCGGCTACAGTTCTAAAGCATCTCTCATAACTCTTACAAGTAGTAAAACTTTATACAGATGCAAAAAAGTTGTTAGCTATCTAGCAAAAGAACTCTTGCTGTCAGAAACATAAACTTATTCGCAACCGTAAGTGTTTTAATTCATAAGAAACTTACGTGTTTCTGTCAAACAAAGCTTCAGCAAACATAATCCAAAAATTGCCCATAAGGAGAAACTGGCCATTGTTTTCTCAGAGCTGTTTTGCAAACCCCAGAGATCCTTGCAAGCTGCGCAAAGAAGTAAAGCCCCAACACTCGCTGAGCCCGTAGTCAATGAGTCTGAAGTTTGCTGCACTTTTTATTCTGATTCAAAGGAACTGAAGTAATGACATAACTGGGAGGGGGAGCTCCATCAGAAGTCACACCCATATTGCAAAAAATGGGTGTGACTTCAACCCAGCAGTGGAAGAAGGGGGTGTAGGAGGGGAGCCAGCACTGACTAAGCAGCCGCACTGGAGTTTTAAAGAGGCACTAAGCCTCCTTGTCTTACACAAGTAGAGTCAGAAGTTATACTTACTGCGCTTGCAGGAAAATTTGTGTAATCTCTTGTGACTTAGCTCAGAAAAGCACTGCTGCTTACAAGCTTCCCCTCTTGCATCTTAAAACCTCCTCATTGTTGCAAACTAGGTGAATATAAAGCACTAGAGTTTCTAAAGCCCAACAAAGCATCTAAAACTGACTGCGTGTTTCCCCAAAATACTGCTTATTTTGTCCCATCTCATTTTTTTTCTCTTTTTTTGCTGTTGAATTGAGAGCAAGCAAAATGCTTGCTCTGCAATGAACCTTTTTAAAATGCATATCCTCCTTCCCTGGAGGATAAACTGCAGAAGGTAAAGCAAGGCAGTTCAGTCTCCCACAGCCCATTCTGCCCTGGGCTTCTCTGCACAGGCTGCTCCAACAAAAGTGGTAACTAATACCAGTGTCAGCAGTGACACTGAGGACTAAGGCTGCTATTTTACTGTATTGATGGTATAAGGTACAGAAGGAATTACTCCTCCAATTCCCAATTCATAAAGCAGAGAAACAGGATGAGACCGTACAGCAGTATTTGACATTCAAACAAGGTGTCAGCTCCCAAGGGGCATATGTTCATTGTGGTGCGGGGTTTTGTGTGACTCTAGATGCCCCATGAAATCCCTGGTGAAAACCCCAAAGCCTGTTTAGGCAAGCAAAAGTCATGCCTGTTGTGTGCCTTGGTCATTTCTCGTGGTGTCTCCGCACACAGGCCTCTCGACAGAGCTGCAGGGTTGTGACAGTGGTTTGTGTGCTGTGGAATGGTCGAGGATCACCAGAGGCAGTGCATCTCACTTTTAACAACCAGCATGTGGCAATGACTGGCAGCCAGTAATGCCCGATTTCGGTTTCCCTTGGCAAATTTGAAGTGAGTCGTTCTGTATCAGATTACCATTTTGTTGATCCTCCCACTTGAAAGAATTTTTTCATTAATTTTTAATCTCTGTTAACACAAACAATGGAAAAATACAGACAGGTCTTTCCAGCCACTGGCACAAGAACTTTACAAAGAGGTTTTCAGGACTTTGCCTTTTCTTTGACTCTTAACTTAAAGATGGCTGGCTATCCTTTCCTCAATCAGCCAGATTTTTAGCAACAGGTTCCAACAAGCTTTTCCTACAGGTCTGAGATATCTGATGGGAAAAGGTTAAAGTAAAAATATTTCCTTTTTATTAAGAAGCTAGCAACTTTGAAGTTACAGATAAAACATGTTTTATTTAGTGAATACGCTAGTTTTTCTTTTGAAACAAATGGCTTTAAAAGAAAGTTAAAAAACATCTCCTATACATCTTGATGTTAGCAGTAGAGGAAATGAAACAGTTCTGCCAATACCTGTATACTTATAGCTATAGATATTGTCATTGAAATATAGGAATGAAGTTTAGTGAGATTTAAAATGCTAGTGCACAGTTAATACATGTTTTAAGTTCAATAAGCATATCCTTTTCTTCAATTGCTAAATTACTTTTAAAATTCAGCCCTAGGGGTGAAACAAAAGAATAGAATATTTCATTAAAATTTGAGTCTTGTTTCCTTAATGAACATAAAATCCCTCTTTATTATTCTGAATTAGAGAATAATAATCTGAATTATATTGAATGAAATTCAACTCTGAATTAGATGGAATGAAAAAATGGAAATATGTTTTCTTTGGCACAGGTAAACGGAGAATAACGTCCATTTCTGGGATGTGGGCAAGTATGACAGAGACAAAAGTCTGATTTTACCAGGAGTGGAAAATCCTAGTCTTTTCATGGTCTGAAGTTTCTAAATCTAGCCCTTCTGACACCAGTTTATGAACAGGTTGTTTTCTCAATACTGAATATTGTTTGATATACTTCTTCTCAGTACTTCTGCGTATGCTTGGTGGGGGTGGGTGGTATTCCCCTTTGGAAAGACTCTCTTGCTTGTTGTCCTATAAACATGGGCTAAGATTAGGTATGTTTAGGGGAGGTGCATGGATGTGCTAGTACCTACTGTAAAAGGAAGACAGATGTATACAAGAAAAATAGTTCATCACAGTACATCATTTCCTGGGATAAAATATGGAAGTAATTAATGGGATGTATGCATATAACATGTAAGTTTGTCCATTTCACATGCCACCTGCCTGCTTACGCACCAGCCTAGGACACTGTCGTGGCTTAACCCCAGCAAACAACTAAATATCACGCAGCATCTCGGTTGCCACCAGCAGTAGGATGGGGAGGAGAACTGGAAAAAGTAAAACCCATTGGTTGAGATAAGAATATTTTAATATTTGAAATAAAGTAAAATATAACAACAACAGCAGTGAAAGGGGGTAATGAGTGTGAGAGAGAAGAATAAACCCCAAGAAACAAGTGATGCACAGTACAATTGCTCACCACCCACTGACCAAGCTCAGCTCATGTCTTAGCAGCATTCTGCCCCCGCAGCCAACTCCCCCCAGTTTCCATACTGGGCATGACTTGGTATGGTATGGAATATCCCTTTGGCTAGTTTGGGTCAGGTGTCCTGTCTCTGCTTTCTCCCGGCTTAAAGTGCCCCTCCTCACTGGCACAGCATGAGAAACTGAAAAGTCCTAGATCAGGGTAAGTGCTACTGAGCAACATCTAAAGCACTGGTGTGTTATCAGTGTTGTTCTCAGGCTGAAGCCCAAACACAGCACTGCACCAGCTACTAAGAAGAAAATTAACTCTACTCCAGCCGAAACCAGGACAGACACACACTTGCATTCCAACACTCTGAGCACTTCAAAGAGCTGGCATTAACAAATAAATTAAAAAAGCTGACAAAAGGATTTCCTTGTTTCCCACCCAAACATGGAATTTCTCCCCTAAAAGATGTTGGCCTGAGGTAGACAGCAGTCCAAATTTAGTCTGGGTGCAAGACCTAATGCTACCCAGGAAACAAGCCAAAGGAGATGTACAGCTCTGGAAAAAGTTTTTAGTTTGTTTTGGAGGTTTCCTTGTGAGAAATACAGAACTTTTCCTTTAACTTGGGATAATCTTAGTCTATAGGAACAGAAAAATCCTAAGGCAAATCTTCAGCTGAGGAGATGCAGCAGAGCAATGCTTTAAGTTGAGCCTACCCGTCTATTCCCATTATGGATTTGTTTCCATGGCATGACTGTTAACACCACAAATCACAGTTAAATGTTTGAGCATTTGTAATTTACTTGGCAACAAGCAGTTAAATTACCGTTACTAGAAATTTGTAAAATAATAAATGGTACCAAATAGATTTTCACAAGAGAACAAAACAATATAACTAAAAATGATAAACTTCCAGCATTTAAAAAAGTGTTTTTCTGTGAAGCCTTTGACATAGCGGATACTGAAACGATGATGGTGCAATATAATACAGGAACACCAAAATAACTCATTTGTGATTTTATCACATACATGAATTGTAGCCAGCATCAATTAATTTTGATAAAAATCCTATTAGGGAGTACACATGTTGGAGCCCTAGAAAAGGAACATGCGTGGCATACAGCAGTATAAAGAGATGTTTTTGTGGGAATCCCCATAGAGGATGAAATTCTGACCTAGATGAAGTCAAAGACCAAAATGTCACTGAATTCACTGGGACTGCCTCTCTGTATAATGTTTGTTTATTTGAATTTTGTGATGTGGACAGGCCAGAAGGTGAACATACCTAAAATAATGATGAAAAAAATGTCACCAATAGAGACTGGTTTCACTATCAATTGGGAACAATTGAAAGGGTGGAAGAATGCAATTCTGTTTCTGTCAAATTAGCTGGCATTTCTATTGTATGCCAAACAAACCAACCCAGACAAACCAACCAGCAAAAAACCAAACCACAGAAACTTTAAAAAACAAGCTCTTAATTTGAAAACTTCCCCCCTCCCCCATTATCATCAGAAACCCTTTTTAAATATATATATATATATTTAAAAAATCCTTTTCTAAACACACTTTGGTGAAAATTTCAAGCTTGTTACAGGGAGTTGAAGAAAATAGTCTTGGTTAATATAAAAAGCACGAATCTCATTAGGTAATGCTGGTCACGGCAGTATGCATTCTGCATATTCTACAGCTGGTCTGTGAGACTGGCTAAAAGTCAGATTTGGGGGAGGAGGGAGGATTTTATACCCACTTAACTGTAATCTCACTAAGATATAGTATTTTTAATAAGATTTCCTCCTGTGTCCCTAGACTGCAATCTTGTTTCCTGCATTTCAGACCAGATTTAATTTCCATGATTAACCCTGAAACCAGGTTTTGTAATGGAAACAGCTGTAGTAAATCAGTGTAGCAAATCCTATACTGCACACTTTTCTTGGGTGCTGAGTGCTGGTGGGAAGGCATAAGAAGAGCCAGTGCTGGTTTAAGCCAGAAAAGCTACTCTTTTGGCTGGAGGGCAAAGCACTCCCTTGGGAAGTTGGGCACCCGGTTCTTCTCCCATCAGCCTTTTGTTCCTAGATGTAATTTACAGCCTGCGTCCTGCAGAGAGTTAGGAAGATGAACAATGGCTCCTAGTTGTTTACTTCTGAAAAAGGCAGCAACAGAGATTGGCACCTACCATGTGGATTCATCAGCCTGTTTTACTGGTTTGCCCTAGATCCCTAAACAACTCACTAATCCAATCCAGGCAAGAATCTTCGCAGTCAGGATCACTCAAGCAGACCACAAGAAACCCCTCACAGTTTCTCCTGCAGCAGACCATGTGGCCCCGTCAGCTTTCCTGCTCCTACACCTTCCCAGAGTACTCAGTCCCCAGCAGAACACAGGCAGGAAATGAGCGCCGGTCCCCCCTGACAACTTTCACACCACTGTACCCAGTTAGTTAGTACATGGCTGTTGGAGATGGGGCAGGAAACCTGCACCCAGCAGCTGCCACCAGATGTCCAAACATGCAGCATAGACATGCTGAACACATTAGTGACTAATTGCACCATAAGCAGCTGCGTAGAGAGGGCTGGGGGTGGGAGGAGTACAGGGCATTAGTGACTAATTGCACCATAAGCAGCTGTGTAGAGAGGGCTGGGGATGGGAGGAGTACAGAGGGAACTGAGGAGAGGAGGGAAGATATTTGCTTTGTAGGTGGTTTCAGCCCATCCATGCCCCTGTTTGGTCCTCCCAGCACACCCCACACAACAAGAACCTGGGAACTGATGTATCAGAGCATGAGCTGCCATCTTCACGTGAAGCATTCTGTATTCACACTTTTCTTTCTTTCATTTGCAGTAAACAATAGGTAAATCAAGCTCGTAGCAGGCCATCTCCAGGATGTGCTCTCGTCTCCCTCGCTCTCCTCCCCACTGTCATTCCATAAAACCACAGAATCATTTCCTTTCTCTTCCTTTTGATTTTGCTTCTTGACTTCTACCTCAGCTTCTCCTCTCATCTCCACTCATTTCTCCTTTTTCTTAGTCCCCCTTTTCTCATCCCCCCATTTCTCATCCACTCCCCTTTATACAGCATGTTGGATTAATCAAATCAAACTAATCAAACATTTAAAGTTCCAGAAGAGCAGGGGAGCTTTACAAAATGCAAACATTCATACGACTCAGGAAACACTTGATATTTGCATAAGTAAACTGTTAACTCTACCTATAGATAAATCCCTAGGGGCTCTTATGCCTCTTACAGACATGACCAGAGCTGTTGAAAGTCAAGGGAAGTTTTCTACTGATTTTGAGGAATTTTGAGTCAATCCAGCTGTGAACAGCATTTGGTTTAGTCCCTGTGTCTGTGTTACGATAACTCTGCCTACTGCACTACACTTTTCCCCATGTGTGTATATATATATATAGCTATATATGTATACAATCTGAAAGGGCAGAGGTATTGTATCAGATTTATAGCCACTGATAAAGTATTTTCCTATCTAAAGAAAGTGAAAATCAACTTTTAGTTGGATTCATTCACGGAACAATTTCTGTTCACACCAGGTCTGTTTGTGCCAGCCTTGCCATAGCCACATATAACATAGCCACATTTAGGCTGTGCCCTAAACATAGCTGTGTGGGAATGAATTGTTAAGCCTGCCTTTTCCAGTTATGAAGAGCACTAAAACCAGACCTGGTGTGTATATAAACAGAAACTTACTGAATTTCATCAGTCTCCCTGTTAGTCAGCTTATGAACCCTGTGAAAGGTGGAAAGGAAGGAAAAGTATCCTAATTTTGGACCATAATAGGCATGTTTGTTTTCAGAGACAAAGATAATAGCTGGTTCCAGTCTGGAGGGAAGGTGCAGGTGCATGCACATCATACAATGAAGAGGGTGAGGAGGCTGAAAGGCTAGGTTTTGGACTGCTAAACTTACTACGTAAATTACACACCAAGAAGTCCACCCCTCTTATATGGCTTTGGGTAATGTATTGGTACAGCAGTAGCATCTTCTTCAAATGGGCAGTCCTTTTGTTTTTTTGGATGTGCAGACATCAGCAGCCACCGTCATTTCCCTTTCCTCACCCCACCCCCCCACACAATTTGTCTCTCTTACTCTTTCGC
>NW_009930496.1:32048-50378 GCF_000696875.1 Nestor notabilis | reverse complement strand
AAGGGACCTTAAAGCTCATCCAGTTCCAACCCCCTGCCACAGGCAGGGACACCTTCCACTAGAGCAGGTTGCTCCAAGCCCCTGTGTCCAACCTGGCCTTGAACACTGCCAGGGATGGGGCAGCCACAGCTTCTCTGGGCACCCTGTGCCAGCGCCTCAGCACCCTCACAATAAACTATAATAAAATTAACTATGACTTCTGAGGCAAATTGCTTTTTCTGTATGAGTGAGCAAAAGAAGGTAAATCTGGGTAACTGTGCAGGAGGCTTGAACACAGGCAAAGAAAATAGATTTCATAAAATTAGTGAGACAGAAGCTCTGTTTTTGCACATTTCCATGTTCCTAAATTTCTGGTAGAGAACTAGATAAGAGAGGAGCTGAATGCTATTTCAACACAGCGAGTTCATCTTAGAACTGGAAACTGTCACACTAGACAACACCTCCATTGCCTGTTCAACAGCTTGGCTTAAGTAACGATGAAAGCCAATATTTTAGAAATGAAAAATAAACACTCATTTGGGATATTATTACGTAGTTGGTAAGAGCTCAATTGTGCATCGAAGTTTCTTCCTTTAATTACATAGAATAACACAGCTCTGTTTGAGAATGTATGTTTCTTACTGACCAAAAGCTGGTATTACCCATGGTTTATTTGCTTTATCTTTTGTTTAGAAGTATTGAGATACAATAACTTACTGAAGTTAAAGAAAAAAATATTATCTTAATTCTGATTTTGAAAACATGCTTGCATTTAGTTGCAGCCCTTTCAGGTTGCCTTCTGAGGGGTTTTGAGGCTACAGGATTTACCAGCAAAAGATATCAGGTGAGCAGAAATTCTATACAGAAAAAAAAGAAGTTCAGTGGTTTATGCAATTGTAAATTACTAAATTTGCAGTATGCTGCTGATTTGTGTGCTGTGAATGACACAGTAGCATATGATCATCATTGCAAATCAACCCCATATCATTTTTTGTTTCTGGCATATTCTTTCTAAGTCATTTGTGATTCACTGGTAAAGAAAATATTTGTTCAGGAACTTACCAGATTCTTCTGAAAAAACACATGCCTAAAATATTTGCAACTTGTTCACAAACTTTTAATTTGCAGAAATGTACAACTAGCAGTAAATAAAGTCTTAGGAGTTATTTTTTCACCTCTAAGACATTACTTGTATACAATAAACATTTCATTGAAATGTTGGAAAGATTAAGCAGGTCATGTCTGAACAGCGCTTTGAACAAGTCAGATCTAGAAAGCTATTAAGACTCCTTGAGATGTTAACTTTTCAGCCAACTTGCACTGAATTTACAAGAAATGTTCCACGTCTGAGTCATCGGAGATTTCAAGGATACGATACAAGATCAAATTCAGTGTTACACAAATGGATATGAGAACTAGCAAGAGAGTCTGCAGTTATCTGCTGTCCATTGTGCCTGGAAGTCTCCTCAGTAAAAAGCCCCTCTTCCTATCTTTTGCAAGATACATTAAGATAAAGATGTTTATACACATAAAGATTTAGCTGCAATTCATACTCCACCCAGTTTGCTTTCTATAACCAACCCTTCTTTAATTGTTATAAGAAGGTAATGAAAGGTTTCCCTAGGGGAATGGGTAGGAGAGACAGAGATAAAAGAAGGAAGAAAAAGCTGTCCTGTTAGTCTGATAGATCTGGTACTATAATACACTCTGCACATCATTATCTAGCAGGCCAATACCATAAAAAGAGTATCATACTAAACAGGGTTTTGAGTGTCTTGGGACAAAATGGAATGCGTTGAGTGCACTTCTGTAAAGTGTCTTTCCCTTATACAGGAGGAAAGTCACTGTTTGGTATTAGCTAGCCCAGGAAGGGTAGATCTACATCAGTATCAACTCTTATAAATGCATTACTCCCCAAGTGATATATTATACAAGGCATATCTCAAGGGGCATAGATGTGAGATAGACAGGCTATGAATGTTCAACAGTGTAGTTCAAATAAAGATATAAGGATGCTAGAGCTTATCTCAACTATTTAAGGATTCCTTTTTAACTCTCCCTCCCTTATTCAAATTCAGTTATTCAATCCCAGCCGAGCTAGTTTTTCCTCTCTCCTTAATCACAAATTTCTCCACAGACAGATATCTGAAACCCAGTTCGCATGGCCCAGTCCTTGCTGAACTTCACAGTTCCAGAATATTTTGCATTTTTTCTAGCTTAGCCCATTAGAGAATTAATTAAAGCACTCACAGAAAATTAAGAAATAATAAGGTAAAAATACACCATATGCTGCTAGACACATGAGGCCAGAAACTCTTACTGAATGTCTGAGTTGGTTCGGATTGCATGTCTCAAGTGACTACTCATTTTTGTCCAAAAAATAGGTTCATCTTGTAGAGGGCACAGCGGACCCTTTGCACAGTGTTGTTAAGTATGGTAATTTCAGAGAACAGAAATATAATTCAGAGAATAGAAATAAAATTTCTCTCTAACTGCAAATACAATTTACATCCTTGATTATTCACATTATGATTATTTAAATTAGAATGCAGCCAAGGCTGTAACACTAAAGAGAGTAACATCTATAAGAGAGTAAGACCAGAATATCTGATTGCACTGGCTCTTTGCTTGAGATGTAGGAGACATAGATTTAAGTCCTTTACCTGATACGACCTTTTCAACCACAGCTGCTCTCCCAGGAGTGTGCACTACCTAGTAGACAGTTTGGTCCTCTTGATATGGGTGTATCTCAATCATTCCTGTTGAAGTTGCTCCGTTTTACTTAGTCAATTGTTGAAATATTAGGCCAGAGAGAGAAGCTGAACCTATGCCTCAATGGCTTTGTTTGACACTCCTTTGGGTGAATTGAGGTGCTTTTATTTCCGCGGGGAGCAGGCAGTTTAGCGTGTATTCACACACCTGCATTGCAAAAACAAAACAAAAAATCTAGCCCGCTGTCAGCTGAGCCTGCTTCAGAGCTGAAAACATGCAGCCAAAGTTGGATGGCATTGCACCCATTGAGCTAATTAGCATTGCAGATAAACCTAACTAGCTAGGACCATCTGCATTCTGGTAGTGATCTACGGCTGTCAGGAACTCATGCCCTAGTACCTTACCTTTCAGTATTTTAAGGGGGCCTACAAGAAATCTGCAGAGAGGCTTTTTACAAGGATGTGTAGTGACAGGACAAGGGGGAACGGCTTTAAACTGACAGAGGGGAGACTGAGACGAGATATTAGGAAGAAGTTCTTCCCTGTGAGGGTGCTGAGGCACTGGCACAGGGTGCCCAGAGAAGCTGTGGCTGCCCCATCCCTGGCAGTGTTCAAGGCCAGGTTGGACACAGGGGCTTGGAGCAACCTGGTCTAGTGGAAGGTGTCCCTGCCCGTGGCGGGGGGTTGGAACTGGATGAGCTTTAAGGTCTCTTCCCATGCAAACCATTCTGTGATTCTATGCCTGTACATAGCTTGGCATTACATCATGTGGAAATACCAGCTGGGTACATCTCTTCATCCTCTCCTACCTTCTGTATGCTGAAGTCATGTCCCTAGTCCTTTGAGGTGTGCTTACCTATAAAACACAGCACATTGTGGGATTTAGTCATAAGTCACCAGTAACACTGTTTGTGGCATTTCAGATAAGAAAGGGGGTATCTTCCCATGAAGGCTGGGGCAGCCTGTCCTTACCTCCCCTCTTTCTTTTGCAAGGCTCTGTGGGATTTCAGATTTTGCTGGTATGAATTTAGGCTGAAGCAATAGCCTATTCAGTAACAGATTTTAGCCTTGCCAAGTAAGAAGTTCTTTGCCAAGCAGGAAGCCTGGCCAAGTAAGACTAGGAAAAATTCCTCCCGAGACTGAACTGGAGTATGCAATAAAATTCAGACAGGAAAAACAGTAAGCTCAGTGCTAGGAAGGTCCTGCTATGATAGCAGCTACATAGTGGAATAGCTTCTGAGAACGTGCTCATCCTTGCTGAATGATGGATAAGATGACTAGACTTTTTTAACTGTAAGTCTGTGATTCACCTAAGAGGATCCCACGTTTCAAGTGCTATACTTGAAATGTCTGAACGCTCACTGAAACCAGCATTAGGAAGCAATCACATCATGGTGGGATTTTCCACTCCACAGAGACTTCACTGAAGACCAGGGATGCTTTCAGTCACACAGCTTTCACCCTGAAACTCAGCTAGTATCTTCCTCTTTTTCTCGGAACACAGGTTAATTATTTTAAGGTAAAGAACTTTTGTAGTTTAACTTGTCTCATCTTTGTTCATGTTACTGGCCATGTCACAGACATCCTGGAATTTACACTCCTCAAAAGTCCATTTTACTGTCCCTGACATATTAAAGATTATCAGTAGATAGCCAATTACTAGGAGAAAAATGAGGAATAATCCAAGCATGAATTTATGAGATTCATTCTTAATGGTCTTTTACTTTGTGACCGAAAGAAACACCAACTCATACCATCCACCATTCAGTTCCTTTGTCATGGAAAACAGCACCACGTTCAGGGTTGTGCAATGCAAATAGAGCCTCACAGGATCAAGATCTCAAAATAAGTTCTACTGCCTCACAGACTCAGTAATCATGTTAATTAAACAAGAGAAAACATACGGTTTAATGCCTAAAGAGTTCTCGTGAAGGGACATACAGTGATCTTCTAGGTCAAGTACACTCTCATTGCCATGATATTACACATTCATCACTGCTTTCCTCACTTTGTGAATAGTGGTCACTTTTCAGAAAGGTAGGCAGTGCTAAGGAATGTTGGAAATAACTGTGCAGCTCTGATTTAGTAAGTTCATGTGAGTAAGTTGTACAGAGGGAAAGAAATCCCATAAGAAAGAAACACAGGATCTGCAATGTGGGTCCCAGGGCTGGGCTAAACACATTGTATTCTGGTTGGCATTATTAGAACGTGGTCAATGAATCATTTTTAAGCTGCAGCTCAGAAACATAATGCCCCCTTCCTATAAATATGGTAGTAGAGTAAGGAACAAGTATAAGATCTGCCAGGATATATGTTCTTTGTCACTAAAAATGTCAAGTCTAGAGAGACAGAGATCTCAACAAAAGGTACTTACATATTGTCCTTCAGAAGACTCTTCACAATGCTTATTCATGTGCATGATTTTAGTCATGCAACACTGGCCATACAAGCAACCCTAAAATATCTTCAAAATTCTGAAAGTCACAGGACAAGTTGTAGAAATCTGGGGGAAAAGAGGGGAGTTCCAGGAGAGGTTCACAAGATGATGGCTCCTTTTCCTTTCTAGAGAACAGCTGAGATGGAGACACAGCAACACTTGCCTCAGCTATTCTTTCCTACAGGCAGCAACTCAAATTCACCAGAAGCTTTGGTCCAAGCTGAGCCTTCCCCATTGTTAAGTAATCCCAGAATGAAGCTCTGCAAGGATCATGAGCCATGATTTGATCCTCTTTATAAATAGATTTTGCCCCCTTGTTCTGAATGTAGAAAATCTAAGATGGAGTTGTCCTCTTAGATGTAGAAAAATAATTTCTTGATCTGAGTAGAAATTCCTTTTCC
This sequence comes from Nestor notabilis, assembly GCF_000696875.1. Taxonomy (NCBI): domain Eukaryota; kingdom Metazoa; phylum Chordata; class Aves; order Psittaciformes; family Psittacidae; genus Nestor; species Nestor notabilis. Next base: position 44,850 of record NW_009930496.1, on the reverse strand, counting down.
ATATCTGTGTAAAAATACCCTTTCCAAAGACAAGCACCACTAACAGTTTGGGATTAAGTACTATCCACCAGCCAGACTGCAGATTTGTGCAGAAAGCAGTCTGCATTCAGATGTTCAGCCCATCTGCAGAAGAATTAATGTACAACCCAAATGGTACTCAGGCGTATCTCCCAATGGCCTCAAACTTAACAGTACAGGAAGAGGAAAATAATAAATAAAATCTTAGAAATCCAGTCTGTTCCATACTTGAAGCATTAAAATACGAGGAGCTTTGATTTCCCCATTTCGGTTATAAAGTTTAGCTTTGGTTAGGAATCAAAACTTATCCCTAAGTCTGAACACTTACAAATGTAGGACTATTTCCAGGAAACCAATATGCTTCGCTAGGCCAAATATTATGTTGACTTTTCTCCCCATGCATACCCTAAAACCCAATCGATTTTAGAGGGGAAAGGAAACTCCAAAATCTCAAGAATTTTTATAACCTCAGCTTGCCTTCTCTAGTAAATCAAAACCACACCAGAATGTATCTCTGATGATTGCTATGAGGTGAAAAGAGGTGTAAACAGGAGAGAAAAAGTGAGCCTGGAGAGAATTCAGAAAACTACTTTAAGCTGTAATCTCAAATCACATACAAGCTTGAGAAAGGATGCATGAGCCATGATACAGACAGAGAACTCATTTCCACCCAGCAATTAAGACCATGTTGTCTCAATCAGTAATCATTTGCACGTAATCACCACCCACTCACACACATTCTGAATAAACAGAAATTCACTTCTTAAATTCCTTTTTTAATTCAGCATCAAACACATTTGTTTAATTAATTTCAAGAGCTTTTGAAATGGAATCAGAAGCCATCTGTGGGGGTTTATAAATAAACGCCACTTTCCAAATGAGCACACACATTTTTCTCAACATCCACCTTAGCCCAATCATTTCTTTCCTCTGCATGTGGCTACATGAGGAGCGAAGGAAAGGCATAAATAACCATGCCAAGTATTTGGCAATGAACTCTCCGTAATAGTCAAGAAATTGCACATCAGATGAAAAGCTACAGAACTTAATTAAAAGGAAACACAGTTACAGAGTTTGTTACAGTGGAGTTCTCTAGTTGTGTTTGGTGGTTTTGGTTTGGTTTGCGTTTTGTTTGGTTTGGTTTTTCTTTAGTTACAATTTATTTTAAAGTTGCAGAAATCCTAAACCTCCTCCTAAGGGAAATATAGGTCTCAGCTATACAAGTAGCTTATAGAAAGTACCAAACGGGCATTCAAGGATTGCTTGATATAAATATTCCTCTGTATTTCTGCACAGTTGCTCTGCTATTTGCATTCCCATGCAACTAATAATGGTGTTGGCTTTTGTAGAAATACTTTTTTTTTTAAAAGGAGAGAAACTGCAGCAGAAATATGATTTCTGATTTGGTTGTAAATGCCCATCACATTCGGTTCTCTTAAGTATGCTTTTAAAAAGAAGGAAACAAATATAGTTCTGATATCAGACTTCTTTGTATCTATTTCTCTTTTGACATGCAAATGAAGGCTGAAACCTCCACAGTAGCATGTAGTTATCTAAAGACACTTGTGTGTGAATATATATATGTATTTATAATATTATATATGTGTGTGTGAGTAACACAAGAAACTATGAATCACCCATCACATTTAAAGAACAAAGCTACAAGACTACATGAAAAGGGAATTCCTGAAGGACTTCAGTAGAATTCAGGTTTGGCACTAGCTCAAATCGAGGAATCACTTCTCAGTATCTCGCCACAAAAACTCGGTTCTGATTTTTTCTTATTTCCTTGAGATTCTTAATCCTGATCAAGTTTGAATAAGGTAGGTACTAAAACTGATCAGCTCTTTAGAAAGGCAATTCCAGTGCAAGGTCACTACTGCTACTACTGAGAATAACCCAGTTTGCTCTCCTTGGTGTGGGAGAGCAGGAATTTATTCTTTCATATACTGTTTTACATAGGCAGCTACCTATATACTTCTGATGTTAGATACCTACATTCAAGCAGTTGTTCAGAGCTGTGATGATGTGTGAATGGAAATATTTCCTTAGAAAGCTGAGAACAGATGAATATGAGATTTCAGAAATAGCCCTATTCCTCTCAACATTGCCTGCCATAGCAATAGTAAATGCCCTCTATAGATCCCATTTAGAGATACTTGACTTGGCTTGTCCACTCTGTAGGGAATTCTGGGTGAGGTTCTGGCTTCTATTTGGGCAGCCACAGGGCTGACACACCTAATTATTAGGTATTCAAGTGCTTTACTGGATTTAATCTAAAAAAGTACATTCCTTGGAAATTATGTCAGTGACTCTGACTGGTTTCAATGGGACTTCTGCTGAATGACAGCTCATGTCGCTAACTGATCCCTGATTATCACAGAGGCATTATTATACACCAAGTTTCTTCTGTTTCTGTTACTTGTAAGTAAGCAAAATTAATTTGAATTGCTGCCATTGTATTTGTTGATTACTGCACACTGCTTTAAACCCCCCAAATTGGGTACTTAGTATGTGAGGTAATGGCAAAACAAGTTTTCTGTGTTTTTTCCTGAACTCTATAATCTAAATTCTGCCCAGACAAATTACACTTTTAACTAATAAGATATGGAAGACTAATATGTGAGATAGGAAATTATGAATTAAGAAAAGATTTTTTTGATGTTTTGCAGGATCAACTGCATTTTTTTTCCAAACAAGTCTAAGAAAAACATGAATGTTCATTGCAAAGAAGAACAAGCAAAAAGCCATCGATCCTACACATTTAAGGCATGCAAAAATGAAAGCTTTTATTGTACTCAATATGTATTGCAACTGATTTATATAATCCTAAATTATCCTTAGGGGACCAGCAGTATGTTTTGAAATACAGAGTTACTTGAACAAATCAGGAAAACACTATTTGATTCCTCATATCTCGTAAATGAAAAGTTCATACTCTCAGCTCAGTTCAGATCTGTACAGCTCAAAAGTGTAGAGAAGTAATTATAACAGTGTCATGATTTAATCCCAGCCACTAACTAAGCACCATGCAGCCGCTTGCTCATTCTGCCCACCCCACTGCCCAGTGGAATGGGAAGGAAGATTGGGAAAACATGTAAAAACCCATGGGTTAGGATAAGAATATTTTTAATAATTGAAACAAAAGTAAAATATAACAACATTATTATTATTACTATTATTATTGGAAATAAAGAGAGGAAGGAATAAACAAGTGATGCATAATACAATTGCTCACCACCTGCTGACCGATACCCAGCCTGACCCAAGCAGTGATCAGTCCCTTCCAGGTAATTCCCCCCAGTTTCTATACTGGGCATGACGTGCTGTGGTGTGGAATACCTCTTTGGCCAGTTTGTGTCACATGTCCTGTCTCTGCTTCCTCCTGGCTTCTTGTGCCCCTTCTCACTGGCAGAGCATGAGACTGAGAAGTCCTTCATTGGGGTAAGCGCTCCTGAGCAACAACTAAAGCACTGGTGTGTTATCAGCAATGTTCTCAGACTAAAGCCAAAACACAGCACAGCACCAGCTGGTAGGAAGAAAACGAACTATATCCCAGCTGAAACCAGAACAAACAATACAGTCTTCATTTCTGCCAACGCCTCAGAATACAGTAAAATAAGGTTTCCTCTCTAACACCACATTATTGTATTTCCCTGCAGTCAGAAATTAAGTATTTAGCACTGTGGGAGGCATGGAGTACACCCTGTTTTGCTTAGGAAATATCAGATAGACTGTAGGAACAAAGAGATGGCGAGCTGAGCTGGGAGGGAGCAAAGTAAACTGGCAATCAAATGAAACAGGAAAAGAAATGGTAAATAAGGAATGTAAACTTAAAATGTGATTCCAGATGAACATTTCAAAAGATAGATTTACCTGCCAGCCTACCAGGAAGTAAGAGAGTTGAATTTGTGAAAGGGAGTCAGGTATCTCAAGATTTTTTATCTGCCTCACTAGAATCTATAATGCCACAGTAACAATATTAACATGTGTTTGTTGGTTGGTTTTTTTTCCTTTTGTGCAAGATCTAAACCCTGCACCTTTGTGCAGTGTCTCCTCTTGAAAACTCACTGAAGAAACTTCTGACGTCTCACTATTTTAATATTTGAACTCTCTACAGTCATCAAAAGGCCCTGTTTTTCCCCGTTATGAGTAATCTCACCTTTCTATCCCCAAAATTTCCCAACATTCTTACCTGATTTTAAGTAGGTATTTCATATTTTTTCAGACTTTGATTAAGTTTTACAAAACTCTTGTTAAACCAATTTTTCTCTGGCAGGATATTAGGTACAAAATTGGGTCCATATAAGTTCTTTTTGAAAAATTCTTCGAAACATTAAATAGCAGGCGTGCTTGGCAGTGGGCTACCCATGTTCTCTGGTGTGTTCACACAGTAAGAAGCATGTGGCAATTCTCAGAAAATCTGTAACGACTGATAGCACATGGTCGAAGATACTGGATACAGACATGTTCTATCACATTCCCTCTTGGATGCAAGTTCTCCTGTCACTGTACAGTCATCAATGGCTCATGATACTGGCTCATCAAGCGCCTATTTCATACTCCAGGCTGCTTCAATTGTTCCTAACTGCTGCTCAGAAAATATCAATGACTGTTCATTTTGTTCAAATAAAAGTGTCCAAAACAAAAAGAAATTCCCAAAGAGAAAGAAAATTGTTTAACTGCTGCCAAATCTCTGAAACACAACTCTTTTTACCATCTTTCATAAAAACTGCTAGTACAGGATGTATTCGCCTGTATATCCACTCATTCAACAAAGGACCATTTTCTTTTTATTCTGTTTTAATCATTTGATTAAAGAGAATTATGCCAAAAGAGAACAAAAAAGAGGTTGAGTAAACATGTTAGTTCAGGGAAAATTTCTGCCTAGTCTGTTGCCCTTTTATTTTCTTGGTTAAATAAAAATGAAAATGAAGAATGTTCTTAAATGCTGTCACTTTTCTTTAAAGACATACATAAGAGTATGTCTTCATGACTCCTGACCCCTGTATTTACTGTATTTATTTAGGTATTGAATAATATCAGATTGGATCCCTACTTTACCACCATGTTCAGAATCACTTTTTAGAAAGACAGTTTTTTTCCCCACTGCATTTCAGAGCATACAGATTCAGTGTATTTGTGTAGAATACATGGGCAGCGAGAGTTACTGATGCTGGTCACATTTTTTTCCCCACACGCTTAGCAGATTGCAAGATGTGTGCTCCCAAAACAGCAATGACTGCAGTTTTTCCGCCTCCAATGAGATCACAACTAGAATTAAAGAATTTCCTCCTCCGTTGCATATGATGTTGTTTCTTTTTATTTTTTTTTTTCCCCCAATCCTTCTGGCCTAAAACACAAAACCTGAGCATAAACTATCTATTTGCCTCAGCACTTCAAGCTAAGTGGTTATCATCCTGCCCAGCTCTCAGGTTAGAACTCTGTATTTTAAAGAACTTTGCATTTCTAACTTAGAAATTTAATTGATGGCGTGTTTATAAGAATATGTGTTTATATTTATGTTCTCATTTATGCATATTAAGATCTTAATGGAAGAAATTATTAGGTAAGCAAGAAAGTGAAGCTGTGCTAATCACAGCAGAAATGTTTGCGTTGAGCCTAATAGTTTCTTCTTCAAAGGGTCGGAATGGATATTCATCTGTGTATTGCAAACGAAACAATTCCTTAAAAATGGATTTTCTCCTTTGATGAAATGAAGTTAAAATACTTATTCATCATTTCTCTCTTACTATGTTGGCCAGAGAAAGTAATTTATGTTCTACTGCAATTAGATATAACTAGATAGGTCAGTGCTCTATCCTGATATACGTGGCCTCAGTGGCTTGAGAGGGAGTGTGCATAGTGATCACAATTTTACAGCCTGTGAGAAATTTCTAACAATGAGGCTTGTTTTACTATGCAATCACTCCTAAATGGAATGACAATCAAAATTCAGCAAAGCAGTGGGTAACACAGAATACTGAGAATATTTTTTTTGCCAGGACCAACAGACTAATTTGTATGTTTAAGCCACATTGCTTTGGACATATGTAGATGTGCTAAATTCAGAAATGAGCTTAAATAGATACACTACTGTGCTAAGAGGAGCTGAAGATGCATTGGAGTGCGCACAGGAATTTTGCATGGTTTGTGCATAATTACCTCCATGGCAATAAAGAAGAATACTTCTACAGAGACAGAGAAGACCAGGGGGTTATAAACAGACAATACTATCTACTTAAATACTGATGCAAGACCACTTTGACAATCTTCATCCACTTTTTCTGCCAGCCTACATTAAGTAAAGCCCTAAATTATTTTAGTGACAAAGAATGCAGCCACTATTTAGAAAGAAAGTCTCAGGAACAAAACTGGTACTTCCACAGTAAGATGTCTTTTGGAGTTAGCTGGTATTTTTTCTAAATAACAATAACCAGACAGTAATGATTCAAACCTTCAGTATGCTGTCCACTGATGCCCTTGATAACCTTTCTTATGTTCTTTTCATGAAGAACAACAAACAATTTCACAAAAACTTGCTTAAGTCCAGAATAAGCAGGATTCACAGGGGAATCTGATGCTTGCACCAATTCCATCACACTTCTCCCATCTCAGAAGTAAAGCTGTTGCCATCCAGACAACTCTTTTTTAATATACATCCATCTGGGCTCTTGAATCCAAGAATCAAAGCTTTCGATTTTAGCCAAAAGATGCTAAAGTTACCCAGAAGGGCAGGAGCAGCAGAATTACTGCCTCAAAGTAGCTCTCACAGTACACAATGCTGTATTTTTGCTTTTCTATCAATCATGTTTGTTTAGGATTCTTGTATTTGACTAAATAATACTTGTGCATGATATTGACACATTCATTTTCCCAGAAAATTATTGAAGTTACAAGTTTAATCAACTGCAGTAATTTCATCATCTTTGCTTTCAGTAAAGTAATTTTAAAGAACATATTAGCAATAATAAAATAAGAGATAATTCATAGGGTTTTATTCAGTCATTCTAGCAGCAGATCTCAAAGGACTATTAGGACCTTTCTATCTACTTGAACTTAAAAATAGTACAGATGAAAATGATCTCTACTTACATCTTGATTTCAGGATTTCTATATTTCTTCTTCAGATTAATTTATGCCACCTTATTTATTTTCATATCACTTGCTGCAAAATGGATGCATAATGTATTGCTCCTTGGTCTTCATATATATGATGTTGATTTTCTGTCCCTCGTTAATTATATCTGTTGGTCTGGGAAAACATATTACCTTACAAAATTTGTCAGCTTTAATTGACACTGAATTAAATATCGGGGCAAGGGAATAATTTTTCTTAAAAGCAAGGACATTAACAGGACCTGCTCTACTTGTCTTTGTAAAAACACTTGAAGAGCATCTTCTGATGTTTAGAGAGAAAACATTGTAGAACCGACTAAAAATTAAATTGGCTTAAACACAGTAAATGCAAAAATGAGTCCAGGGTATTTTCATTCTTCTCTAAGTCAAATTCAAAAAGCAAATAAGCAGAAGCAACCGTGAAAAGAAAAGTTGGTTTGTTTTGTTTTCTCCCAGAACACCTTCTGATGACCAATATTTAGAAGTTGTTATCTGCTGTAGCTACAGATTCTTCATTTTACATACAAAATGAACAGGTTCTGCTAGGAATGTGATACAAGTTTTATGCACGCACCAAGTGTGATACTCATTATGAACTTAACTGGAATTCACACTGCTGATATCGCCAACAGCAGCAGTGAGGATGGAAGCAAGACAGGCATCGTGGCCTCTCAGATGAGCCTGAGGAGGAAAGCCATTGAAAATAAGCAGTGAATAAGAGATTATTGTATATTACTGAGCCTTACTGCAAGATCAGTCAGTTTCATTGATGAACACAAGATCAGTCCATTGGTTCTGGGAGCACAGGGTGAAAAAAGTGCATATCAACACTGTTAGTTACTTTCAGCAAGTTACATGAGGAAATAAACTCACATTGAAGCCTCTGTTTAACCAGCTTGAGTGAATAAAGTGGAAAATCAAAAGTGGTGAAGAGTTTGCTGAAGACCACTTGACCTGAAGAAGAAAACAAAGCAAGCAAATAAAGAAAGAAAGATGCGTTGTGAGAGGTCCACCTAAATGAGCCTTATTAGGATGTATGGTACATGAGTCCCAGGCTTCAACAGTTCTACACCTACTGAAATAGCTTGGCCATGGCAGTAATACCAGGAGGTTGGGTAAAGGTTCAGGTACGTTTGTTTAGCCATTTCTTTCCAGCTACTCTGTCATGACTGAACTCCCATCATTCCCCAAACTAAATCACAGAATCACAGAATGGCTGAGGCTGGAAGGGACCTCTGGAGGTATCTGGTCCAATACTCCCTTTTCAAGTAAGGCCATCTAAAGCCAGCTATGCAGGTTTATGTCCAGAAAGCTTTAAAATATCCCCAGAGACTCCACAACCACTGTGGGCAACCTGTGCCAGTCCTTTGTCACCCACATAGTGACAGTGTTTTCTTACACTGAGCAGAGGAGAAGGATCACCACCCTTGACCTGCTGGCAATACTTTGCCTGATGCAGCCCAGGATACCATTAGCCTTCTGTGGAGCAAGGGCACATTACTGGCTCATGCTCAACTTGGTGTCCACCAGGACCCTCCAAGTCCTTTTCTGCAGAGCTGCTTTCCAGTTGTGTGGCCCCCAGCATATATTACATCTAACCTTGGAACACCTACATCTACCTTTTTAGCTGTTATTTTTATAATAGCATAATCATGGGTTTTTCCATTGCACTACGTAGTTATTGCACAATTTTGGAAGAAAACTGGTAACTTAGCAGCAATGAAGAGATGTAGACTCCTTGCAGTGGAGGTTCAGAATGCCTAACTCAGTGTCTGATGTACTCAGCTGGATCATATTTCCCTACTGTAGTTATAAAGTGCAGCAGCTGGTGAACGTAAGCTTGACAATACCTTCTAGTAAACAAAATAACTTTCAAATGGAGATTCCAAGCAGTATTCCAGGAGTCTTGAATTTAGCCCTGAATACGTCTCTGAAAATAACAACATTTTCCTATTTTGAAGTTAGGATAGAGTGATCCTCTGATTGACCTGCTCCACTCAGCATTTTCAGTTTTTCTTTTCTGTTGTAACTACCAGAGAAAATACTACAAGATACAAAGATCAGCTTAATCCCATCTAGACTGTCAAACTCTGCATCAAGCATCTACAAGAATTAACAGCAGAGGGTATTTAAAATTTAGTAATATTTTGATCTTGCTTCTTTGCAAGTGATCAGGAAGAAACCATTTTAATGGCTCAACTCTAATAATGAAAAGTTATGGACTCACTTCTAACAAAGCACTGATCTTGCCTTGAAAGCAAAGCTAATACTTAACTGAGCAAGACATTGAGCAAAATGAAACAGCTGAATCAGTCTGGATCAACGTAGTGGTTGAAATAGGATGGGAAAAATTAGAATATTTACATTTGGAGGGAAGAAACAGAACACAAACGTGATTGCGTAAATTTTTGGTTTGGAAGATCCTATTATCAAAGCAATAGGAGAAAAAAAAAAACCAGAAAAGAGAAGAATAGGCCAGCTATAGATGTGTCTGAGACATAAATAGTACCATGTGTACACCACAATCTCATATCCAGTTAGTTATCAATCATAAAAAATAGAAACGCACATGCCATTTTCTCTTTGCGGGATACAGTTTCCTGCCTAATGATCTGTTCACAGCTGTGAAATATTACAGGCAGCTGCACTAAAATACAAGGTGCAGGCCAACCATGTGAACTATGCTGCTGTGCATAACTGACCTGTCTGACCACTTCTTTTCTGCACCATAAACATTATTGGAAATGACTTTACATTCTCCTACTCGTTAAAGAAGAAGTTATTAAATAACAAGTAAACCAAGAAAAGAGAGATTCCTCTAGAAACTTTTCCATGTTCCAAATTATTCCCTTATTACTGTTACTTCTTTCTGATCTCTCAATTAGTCAGATTTTGCTTCATTTTCTGATGTAACACTGAACAGGCACAATTTCAGTTAGAATACCCATGTATACAATAAACATGCATGGGCTGCATATAAATAAAAAATCTCTTCTACTAGTTTTCTCCTTTGTGTTCCCAACTTTTGCTGAAGTGATTCCTGCACATTCTCAACTCTGTATGCTTTTATGCTGGTTTTGTTATGGCCAAAGCTCATTACCAACTGCTAATGTAAGAACTGTACAGGCCCAGCTCCCTTCCAGAACACTCAGCAAATATCTATGGAAGATGTAGCAGATTCTTTCACTCTACAAGTCAATGGAAAAAGGTTAGCAAAGATTGTATTCAAATTCTACCAAAGGGATTGAGAAATCAATCTGAAATTTAACAGTGGCACTTTCTTAAAACATTGTGATATCATTCATTAAAAACATTTGCAAAATATTTTTGACTTTTTTAATGCTTCCAGGCCTTCAGCAAGTTCTCAACTAAACTGCCCTTAAATACTGTTTATAAGAAAGTGATGCAGACCAACTTTTTCCCACTTGCTATTAAAGCAAGCTGCTTCATTCATACAATTAATCTATTAAACTGCAACAGAGATGATCTAACTAGAACTTCTCCTCTTTGACTGATTTTTATATTTCAGTTCCCCTCCCTTTCCTTCCCTTTTTCTTATTTGTTCTCTTAAATTGTTCAATCCACCAAAAATTTCTTGCAAGAAATGTCGAACAATGGTATGCATTTGAGGAGAAAATTCAGATGGTTTGGTTTACAATGTGTATTATTTACAATGTTTAATATGATCTCACAAAGAACCCTCTTATCTTGAACAAAGAGCTTTCAAATTTTGGACTTCCCATTTGTTTAGCTGAAGAATTCTGTGGTTTGGAAGGCTGGACAGAAAGTACCAAGAAAAAGGAAGTTAAATTGCGTAAAGGCCATTTGCCTCCACTATAAAGGAAGCCAAGGTAGGGAGGAAAAAAAAACCCATGAGGTTTCCTCGAAGAATCTACTTTGCCATAGCAGCCAAAGGCTTTTCAAGGCTAACAGATGAAAAGGTCAATACTCCCTGTATCTTCAAAATTTGGAGTTTAGTTCCTATCTCCCCTCTCATGCCTATACACCAAAGCAGCTCTAGAATTCATGTTTCTATTTGATTGAAATGCTTAGCAGCAACTCACAAATGCTTAAAGCAGGGAGAACAGTACTGACACACCTGAATGGCAACTTTCTCTCAGATTTCCATGTAGAAATGCAGTAGACATGTAGTAGTCAGAACTATATCACTGCAGTCTTTCCCATTCTGAGAACTAAGTCCTTCTTCCATGAAGCACTAATTGGGGTACAAAGATGCAGCTGAGATTTAAATAATGGCAGCCAATGATCCAAAGGAAGACAGACCATATTTCACCATTCTCTCAGTAGTCTTTCTGTTTTCACTCTGCAAACGTAAGAGCTGTTCATTGCATAAGGCGCTGTGCCGAGGAAGAAAGTAATGTATGTCTTTGACCTTCAGTGGTTTGGGACCATAATACTTATGTATACTGCAGAAGTTGTTCCTAGTTAAAAACAATCAGTGACAAGTGTTACTGTCTCTATCCGGTCTCATTAAATGGGATTAGGTTACTAAAAAGCTGATAAAGGAAAAATAAAGCTTCATGCTGCATTTTCATTTCTACAGTACAATCTGTGTTATCTTCTGTAACCACAAGCTGGTTTATCCTCACACTTAAATTGCTCTGTATTAGCCAGATTTTAATGGTTGTGCTTGTGAATTCCTGCAACTATGAGTTGTTTATCCAAAGATATAACCAGCTACATAAACTAAAGAATTACTATCCCAAAGAGTAACACACTGTAATGTTCTGGCAACAGATCAGAAGTTCTTTGCCACAGTCACATTAAAACCAAGAAATACACCCACCCCAAAAGCAGCAGAGGGTTAAGTGCAAAATTGTTAGAATGTAATAATTGTTTACCAAATCTGTTAGACAAGTGGGGAAATTTCCAAAATTTAGATATGCTTTGAACTCCAATTAATTGTATTCCAAATACTATTAAATAGTATCTCAAAATGTTCTTTTAAAAACTACTGCAACTACCAAAAGAAAGTTTGAATGTAAAACTCCTTCAAATAAATTATATTAAAAATTGGGTACAGATCAAGACTAGAAGTTGTCTGAAAACTCTTCTTTAACAGCTACGCAGTACCATAGTCTGGAAACTAGAAACCGCTCTCACCTCTGGCTTAAATTCTGGCTGTTCTCAGAGTGGTAAATAGCAGAAGGTAGCACTAGCTTTAGCACTAGCTTTAACATCTTACTGAGTCTCTTTTGCTGTATTTTGGGGATATCTACACCACCAGTGTAGGATCCTGCTGCCTTTGTCTTCCACACTGCATTTGTGTTCCATCACTTCTAGGATGTCTTTCTGGAGAGCAGGCACTGCACAAAGAGCAGTCCGAAGGTACACAGACATAATCACTGATCCTAGAATCCTAGAATGGTTTGGGTTGGAAGGGACTTTAACATCATCTAGTTCCAATCCCCTCCCATGGGCAGGGACACCTTCCACTAGAGCAGGTTGCTCCAAGCCCCTGTGTCCAACCTGGCCTTGAACACTGCCAGGGATGGGGCAGCCACAGCTTCTCTGGGCACCCTGTGCCAGCGCCTCAGCACCCTCACAGGGAAGAATTTCTTACTGATATCTCATCCAAATCTCTCCTCTATCAGTTTAAAGCCATTCCCCCTTGTTCTGTCACTACAGGCCCTTGTCAAAAGCC
>NW_009930496.1:0-31845 GCF_000696875.1 Nestor notabilis | reverse complement strand
TGTGGTGGCCCCCAGAGCTGGATGCAGGACTGGAGGGGGGGGTCTCACGAATGCGATGTAGAGGGGGAGAATCCCCTCCCTCGATCAGATAGCATGCAACCAAAGCAAGTTTAAACCTGGATTTAGAAACAAGTTCATGTGACATAAATAGGCCAGAAAGGATATGGGTATATTCTCTCAAAAATATATATTAATAAAAAAAAGATCTATCAACTCTTTTCCTGGACCTAAGAAAGTGACTGAAGATCAGACTTAAACCACAAATTTTTACTTGTACTACAGAGAACTAAAGCAATTTCTTTCAAAACAAAACCAGCAAACATTTTCTGGTCTGAATGCAGCAGCTGTAAGTATGATCAAACCTTTTTGCTATGCAGATTCATGAAAAGAATTTAAGCACTATTTATAAATATAAACTCACTGAAATTTCCATTGTAGCAAGTCACACAAAGAACATTTCATTTATTTTTGCATTCCTCTCACTAAACACAGTCCAACTTCTTGCTCTCAATGAAACCAACTTGCATAAATACTAAAAGCAACAGATTTCAGGAGGTTTTCCAGAAAAGGAGCTGAAATTTTTAATGAAGAGTAATATAAGATGAACAGACTGAACATTTTTCTTGCTACGTCAGATCCCCTCCACTTAGAAACTCTGAGAGCATCAGATGCATACATCTGCAAGTACTTCATTTTCCATTCCCCAGTTTGTTGCCACACCTACATAGAATCACCATCTGGTCCTATCACTAGACTACTTACTAGAATGGTAATCAGAGACAAAGGATAAGGAAAAACTGCTTTTTGTCACTGCCTGAACTACTAATTTTTCTTCTTCCACTCAAAGTTTATTCGTCATCGGTCCCCTAGGAATACCCTTGCATCATTCTTCATATCTACCAAAGCAAAGCTACATGTAAAAAAGTACTTTCTGGGCTTTACATACTGATCTGGATATGTTCTTTCCAGACAAGAACTGTATAATTTTAGCTGGTATTATGTATGCTTCATATGGAAAGCTGATGGCTTAGATTTATCATTCTAAGCATCTCAAATGGTCACATTTTGTGTATAGTCTTCAGCATTTTCCCAAAAATTTTCATAGCTACATGAAAAATCACTGCATTTTCAACAAAGCTTTTCTCTTTTCAAGCACACAAATTTAATTTGTCCTCCTGTATGAAATTTTTTACATTGAAACCTGATGAATCTCAGTGGTTTCACTTTCACAGAGAAAAAGCAAGTTTTGTGACAATTCATAATCTTTATGAAACAGTCAGACAGTGAAACTGCAAAACTTCTTGCAAGTTATATTCTGTTGTTAACTTTTGCAGAAGTACAATGCCTTATGACAGTGAAGCTACTTCCTCTTTTTTATTTTGCTAACCTGGGATTTTAGCTCTTAGCTGAAGACATCAGCATCAGAACAATCTCTCAATATCCTAGGATACTCTGAGGGAAATATCAGAGCAGGCAGGCCTGAGTGCAAAGTACAGAAATTATATAGCCTCATTTCAAGCCTTCTCACAAACACGTTAGATGGTTTCCCTTTGATTGTTTTTTCCTACATTGAAGGGATTACACAACACCATGCAATAGTACCACTTTCTCAGTTTGTCACATACAATTCAGCATCCTCACACACAATTCTCTACCCTATTCAGCATTCCCCACAGCAAAACTCAACTGTGACTAACTGTACAATGTATCTTTGTATACAGTATTTACATATCAAAATTCCAGGCAGACTTAGCCACTCCAGATAGGCCATTAACTCAGACACTAAGACTGGCAAACTGTCTCCGAGTGATAATGTACATACCTACACCAGGCAAGATAAGTACATCAAAGAGGTGATAAAGAGTTTGCTTTCTGGAGGGAAGTGTTTAGAGCAGAATTTCTGCACACGTCAGCCACTCAGAACAGATAAGCTGGTGGGGAAAACTCAGCTATTTCATCATCTGTGCAATTTCTGCACCCTGTGCCAGCGCCGTCTTCTTGTGCCACGTGGTGTCTTCTTGTGCCACATAGTGACTTTTTGTAGGAGTAAAGTTCTTTCCTGTGAAGGTGGTGAGGCACTGGAACAGGTTGCCCAAAGAAGTGATAAATGCTCCATCCCTGGCAGTGTTCAAGGCCAGGCTGGACACAGCTCTGGGTGACATGGCAGGAGGGTTGGAACCACATGATTTCAAGGTCCTTTCCAACCCTAAGTATTCTATGATTCTATAAAACAGTATTTCCAGTTGGGAGATGGGGGGAGGAAGAGAGCAACAATAGAGTACTACAAAATGAAATACCTAGTCTGTGGATGGATTTGCAATTTAAATAAGCTCAACAGGATGACATTTGCATATTACCTTCCCTTTCGCAGACTTTCATCTGTACAGTTCCTCAGATACAGCTGGCCAGCAGTTCTCTGTATAGCCAGTATTTTGGTGGTTCATACCATGTAAAATGATGGCAGGCCATTTTAACCTTCTAATCTTACCTCCTAAAGAAAGTAAAATGAAAGGTTTATTTTACCTGCAGGCTTTTCCATAGAAGTGATAGAGATGAAAAAAAGAGTATTTTTCCTCCTTGGCTACCACTGGAAATGCTACTTAAACCCACCCAGCTTGTGATTAAGTTCACTGCTGTGTACAGACCGGTGAGTCTTGGGAAATGTTTACTAGAAGTGTGCTTATATGGAAGAGCTAAACAGTTCCTGCGCTGTAGATCAAGGGAAATGGAGAGGAACCAGGAACTAACTGTTCACAAAGATTGAAATTATTACGTTTAGACTGTAAGTTTGGAGAGTTCCCAAGCTCACCCAAAGCAATTCCCTGTTCAAACAATCAACTAGTCACAAAAGTGACTTTCTGTGTTATTCTGATCTCTATCTCAAAAGTCCCATGCATATTATGGACTGTTTCTAATGGAGGGCTCCTCCAGAGCCTTTTTGCTGTCATTTTCAGACTATATAAAGTCAAAGCACATCTCTCTGATCTTCTTTTCTTTGGTTTACCATCTCTTGCTAGTGGTTCTCCTTCTTGTTCGTGACCAGAGAGTAATATCACCTTTTCCATTTGCTTTTCTAAGCCAAGAATACACATTTCTGCTGAGTGTCTCCATTCTCTATTCTACTTGCCCTGATTTGTCTTTTCCCATGGATATATATGTTGTTGGTAACTGACAGCTGTCCATTCTCTCATCCAAATTCACCTTTCCAAGCTGCCTTCCCCTGTGTTAGTCCCAATTCCAAATTTTGTGATTAGTCTCTCCATTAAGCGATTTTCTCTACTGTACTGCTGAATTTCATTTCATTTCTATTACTCCAGTCCTCTATGCATTTAAACCTTCTTGTGTGATGATCCAGTTCTGCTATGCAATGACAATGGATCATCATCTTTGTCATCACGAGTCCAACCTTCCACTCCCAAAGTGCTTCTTTACTTCTCCTTTACCAACTTCTGCTCCACCTCACAATTCTTGCATTCATTCCTTTCTTATGCAGTAAGTTCTAATGTGAATTATACATATAGATGATGCATTTAATTCAAATTAGTAAGGTTTTTACCCACTGCCATATAATTTCCTGATTTTCTAGAGAAAGAGACAAAAGATTTGAGTGGCACAACCTTCTGTCCACAAAATCACTGTTTGAATGAATCCCTGTTTCAATCTTGGAGTAATCCTGTCCTTCCAATTTGCCCAGAAGGCTTCCTTCTTCTTCAGGTTGAACTAATGCACCTAGAGGTGTGTAAATATATCCCTTCCTCTGTGTTGATAAAATATTGCTTTGTTTCAGTGTTAATCTGAGCATTGTATAATAAATAGATTTGTATAATAAATAAATAAAACTTGTCCCTGCAAACTTTTGCATGCTAACTAACTTGGAAACCTGGGAAAGAGGTTGACACTGATTTAGGTTTTGAATCATGATAAACAAATATCTTTACTCCCAATCACATCCTCACTGCATTGAACATTTTTCCTTACAAACTTTTCAGTTTATATGGTTAATGGACCTCTTGAAATCTGCTTTTTGTGTTCTTAACAAGGTCTCTCTGAACTAGGCTTCTGTCAATTCTTACTGTAGCCATATACTTCATGTCCAAGACATGGGGTATTTTTGGTAAGCAGACCATATTCTATTCGTTCCCAGCTCTCTACTTATGATAATGGAACTGTGGAGGTACCTATTATCTATTTAGGCACAGAGTGCCTTGAATAAATTTTCCCTTGCATGAGACAGAGATTCCTGATAGTTCCACAACATTCTGATTAAGCAAGTGTCAGTACTGGCTACATGCAGGCTTCTCAGCTTTCCTGCTCAAGTAACTTCCCTAATTAAACCCCATCCTTTACGTGAGAGAATTATTTGGTTTTCTATCTCAAAACTGAAGGCCTTATAAACAGATTTGCTTTTGGTTATCCTTCCCTTAATTTATAGTGGATCAATTCAGCACCGTTCAACTCACAAATATTTTCTGTGGCTAACTCTTCCATATCATCTTTGTAGCATATTTTATCACACACCCAAACCAAGCTAAATAACATCATCTCTTTCTAATTCAGGGAACAATCTATGAAGAAATACGTTAATTATCAAATCTTGTAATTAACATATTAATTGTCTAAGGCTCATCATTGTAAGTGGTGTTTATTTTCTAACTCTTATCAAGAAAGCTAGAAGTCTCAGAATCATGAAATTCTGAATTAAAAAACAGAAAAGTTTTGTGGTGGTGAGGCCCTGGCACAGAGTGCCCAGAGAAGCTGTGGCTGCCCCATCCCTGGCAGTGTTCAAGGCCAGGTTGGACACAGGGGCTTGGAGCAACCTGCTCTAGTGGAAGGTGTCCCTGCCCGGGGCAGGGGTTGGAACTAAATGAGTTGTAAGTTCCCTTCCAACCTAAACCATTCTATGATGATGATGATTATTCCTGAAAGTATTTCTAAATACCATTAGGAATCTGAAAACACCTATACAGGTTTCAGGATTGTCCTACTATAACTTACTTTACTATTCTTAACTAGATTTCCTAACCTATACTCAGTACGCTATCCTACCTCTTTCTTGTTTGGCTTTTGTTTGCTTGTTTGTTTATGTCTGGAGTGTGTTGCATTATCCATCTTCTTTAATACCAGCTAGATGTATTGATAGTGTTTTTGTATATGGCATACCTCTCAGTACCTACAGCCCAGTCATGGTTCTTATTCTACCACATTCCTCTTATCCCCACCCCGTCTAGTTTCATTTCCCCTAACATCTTAACTTCCTTCATCGTGTTACCAGGCTGCGGTATTAGTATATAAATATTTGGTTTCTCGTTGGCCACACCCAGACTCTGAGATGAGGTGTAGTTCCTTCAGTTGTCTCTACTGTTGCCTCTTTTCATCTACACGATTCCGTTTGCTGACCTTCTGTCCACTGATCAGATTCTTTTGGGTTTTGCTGTACACTTATTTATCTGATTTCTGATCTTGGTGGCAAATACTAAGCCTTGGAATCACAGAAGTCTCTCTCTACCTTCTTCCCTTGTTCCTTAACTTAAAATCCATGTATCTCGTTATCATTGCAGAGATTTCTCCAGGTAATTGGAGAGAAGATTATTTGAAGTAGGTCTTTACCTTTCTTTACACGGTCTATCACAGCACAGTTCATAATCAGTAATATAACAGCCAGAGGCGCAACATATCACCCCACAGAAGTGTTGAGGTTACTGGCAGAAAAACACTGTGTCAGAGGGAAGCCTGTAAGGCTCAGGTGTGAACAGCAGGTTACCCAGTTCTAACATTTGAGCTGGTTCCTGCACTAGATTTTTTAGACATTTGTCCAGTGTTATTTTTTAAGCCTACTTTACAGCATTTTGCAGTCTTATAGCCATATCTCCTCAAAGTTTTTGCTCTCATTAATTCTTGTAGTACTTCCTTTGCCCCACAGTAAATTCCTCTCCTTCTTTGGCATTCACACACTTCAGCTTTTGCAGACTGTTATCATGACTCCCTCTAGTTATCGTTTCACATTTTCCTCCCAAGTCAGTCTTTCCAGACGGTAATCATTTTGCTGCTATGCCTTGCTGTAGAAGTTTTGCAGTTTATCAGCAGCTTTTTTACGTGAGCCCTCAACTTACACATAATATTCATTCTGCCTTACCCAACAGGCATTTTCTAAAAATAGAACTGAATTTTTGCCACTGTCATATCTCTGCTTTACAACCTCATTACTGAATGAAGTCATAATATTATAATAGTTTTCATGCTGACAACTAACTCAACCACTACTTGATTGTTTCTCTGACTTTAGTCTTGCTTTTTCTCTTATTGTATAGTACATCTTTTGAGGATGAGGAAACATCTTTTTCTACAGTGTCCCTGTGCAGCACATCATAAACTGCTGCCTTGATACACGATGTGGGTCACAAGCATTAATCACAAAAGAACATCTACTGACCGTCATCTTGTATGAACGTAGAAAATCAAATACTCTATTTTGTTCTTGGGTTTGGTTTTTTTTTTCCTTTCAACTCTTTGACATGGAAAAAAGGTAGCAGAGGTGATTTGGTATCTGCAGAAACCAAGAAAGTACAATCAGTCTTGAACAGTTTGTTACTGTGCAATTACCCAAAGTTTCTAAATTTGCCCTTCAAATCACAGATTAACTACAACTGCATAAGTGTGCATTCAGAAGCAAAGAAATCTGACCCTAAACTTGTTCTTATCATGAAGTTCTGAATAAATAATGATCAGCATGAAGGTTCAAGCACAAATACTGGGTATCTGAATGAAAAGTCACCACTGTGTGAGAAAATTGTCTTCAGCAGTGTTTGATGAAGACCATTTGGCTTAGAAAAACAGGTGCCATGGGCTTGCATTCATGTCCAACTGCAGTGTTGATTTACAGAGGAAACATTCCAAGTTTCTTAGCCTCAGAAAGCAGGCTACAAATGGCAGTTAATTTTCCTTTGCAGAAGCATTGGAAGAAGGAGAGTATTAGAAAGGGTCTCTGCCCTTTTCTCACACAGCATTTGATATTATGAATTTCCTTGGAGTTTTATTACCATGCACCCAGACCTGGAAAGGCAGAACCTAAAGTATTCACTGTGAAATGTGTGGTCATCAGCTGTTGAAATACAAATTTACCATTGTTAATATTTTTCTTCCAAACAAGTCCAAGTTTTCCTTCATGGAGATGAAAACAGATTTGGCATGTGCTTCGCTGTGAATGTGGTGGAAGAACATAAATCCTTCAGGAGCTCTACATGGGTGGAGAGTTGGGGCTTCCTTCCCTCTTCTTTTTTCTTTTTAACAAAGAGGCCATCTTTTGCCTTGCAAATAATGACATAGAAACTTTGCAACCTAGCCTGTGCTTCAGAATGAGTAATAAAAATGAGTTGTAGAGAGGAACTGAAGAGTTGGGGGGAAGAGAGAGAAAATTAAAATGGAGAAACATAAAAGAAGGCTGGCGGGGGTGGGGAAATGAAGGGGAGAAAGAGCAGATCATGAAATCTTGGTGAGTTCTGATGATGGAGTACACGTACGTACAAATAACTGTGCAAGAGATAGCAGAGCACTAGCACTTTGAGCACCATGGTATAATGGACTTTTTCTGTTGCAAGAGTGTACAGCTCCCCCTTGAAATTACTTCAGGCAATTCAAATGAGACATTGGCTACTCTCAGAAATCACAGGATTTTTGTTCTTTTTTTTTTCTTTGCCAACCGTTTTGAAACAAAATCTACTGAAGGGGAGTGAAATCTGGCTCATTTCCTCTGCCTGTCTGCTCCAGAGCCCTGAAAGAACCTTTCCTTTTTCTTCCTCCATTCGAGGATCTAATTTGGCTTTTCATGAAGGATTTTTAGGTCATGTTTTTATGAAGAATAAAAGTACTAGGAGAATGCCAAAGCATTATTAAAAGAGAATGGAAAATTTTATATACAAGGTTTAGCTAATAGCTCAAATATTCTCCCTACTTCTCTGTCTTTTTGAAAGGATGACAGACTGGGATCCATTTCACTTCAATATGTTAAATCAAGAAAAACATTTTATTACATGCAAGAAAAGGAGAAAAAAGGAGGGAGAGACTATGTAGAGAAATGCCTTCTAGTGAGGAAAGAAAATCCTTAAATAAATAAGTTTTAAGGCTCTGAGACTGCAAATAAAACACAAATCCTATAATTTTAGATTGTTGCTTGGGTTCCAGGTCAGTCTTCTGTAAATAGAAATATATTTCCATTTGACGGTGGCTTAATACTACTACTGGCTCATCCACCTACTAAAGCCATGTAAAAATATCTGCTTAAAAAATCGTATTTTAAAGGTCTGCTAAATTTGAAACAAAATTGTCCTGGGTGTCTACCGTGTCAAGGTAAATCTAGTTTTAGGAAAATTTCAATCAGAATAGTTTGGTCTTTTCAAAACATAAAATTAGTAATAGATTGTTTTATTTAAATATCCATACTTCTGACACTTTTTTTCTTTCAATTCTTCTAACACCCACATATTTTACAGTTTTACATGGGAGTGGTTGCCACATCAGGCACATGCCATATTCCAATCCTATGACTGCTGCCAGCATTCTAAGAGTAACTGCATCTCATGTACACCCAGTGGCTCTTTGCAGCTATGATTATCAACTATTCCACCTCCACAGGGCATGCCCAAGCACGGGGCTAAGCTGAAACTGCGGAATTCCATATAGCCACACAAATCCAGAGAAATAAGGGAGCTGTCAGAGTCAAGGAGAGGACAAGACTTGACCTATATACAAGCGGACTGCAGAAATATGATTGTTGAAAGACCTGGCAGGGAGAGAAGACGACCTGGGTTGACTTAGTAAGTAAACAGGCCAGAACGCGAGATAGAAACTGCAGCATAGAATAGAAGCAATAGAAAAGCTCAGCTTTGTGTTGAAAGAAATAAAAGTGGCAGCTGTGTCCACACTCATACTGTTTCTCTCAAGACACATCCCTTTCTCCTGCCAGAAGCATTGTCCAACTAGATGTACAGTAAACACAATCCCAGAAATATGGTCATTCTATGCAGGAGCTGTCATCTGCCACCCCCTCACTTTTTTGCTTGTGATGGTCACAGTTGTAATCATCAATCTACAAGATGAACATCACTGTTAACTGATGCAAAGATGGTGATATCAGCTCAAGATAGTTCTCCACAAAGCAGCGCTTCTAGAGGCTTTTTTTGATTTCACTGTTTGAAAACCAAGCAGATTGCATAGAACATCTCTTTTCTTTGGCTGGAATGTTAAGATTCCAAAATGAGGAAATATCACCATTCATCAGTGTATAATCAATGCAGCCCTCCTGTATGCATAAGGAAGACATCTTCACCATTTCACAATCATACGTTTTCCTCCTTTGCAGTAGCTTATTCAGCACGCATGCTGTGAAACACTGAGAAGGCAGGAATGCTCTGAAGTTAAAGTGATAATTGTTGCCAGCACCCTCATAGAGTTGCAATCCTCAGAGAGACTGGGAGGTGTATAGCAGTTAGAATAAGGGACTGCAGGAGAAAAAGGTGTGGTCAGGGCTGAGGTTAAAGGCTAAACTGAATTCCTGTCTCTGCCATGTATTTTCTACCTGAAACTGGAGAGGTCACTTGAAGTAATATTTATTTTGCTTTTAAATCAAGTGAAGGCTGCATGTTAACTTCTGGGTGTCTGAACTGGAGCTTCAGTTCCAGCTCCCGTAAAAGAAATTGCATTGGTTCATAGCTGTAAGTGAAGTTAGAGAGCTGTACTTTGGAGTTAGGAAGTTCACTTTACTCCTACATATTCTAGAACATGATTTCCTGCACGTCTCAGTTCTGTCAGAACTGCACGTTATTAACAAATAGAAGTGTACTGACTCAAATCAAGCCAATTGTGTCTTTTAATCGCAAAACCTCCTGGAGGCGGCAAGATTTGCTTGTCTCAGGGGCCTTTGTAAAGACAAACTACTGCTTTTAAAGCATTCAGGCACTACAGCAAAGCACGAGTCACCTCAAAGCATGTGGCTTCTCGGTCATCAGACAGTCCCTAAATGTCAATGAGGCATAAACAAAAAACTGCGCAGATGCTTGTTAAGTGAGCGCTGTGTCATGCACTAAGTGATGCTGAGGTGCTGGGAGGGTGAGGAGGGGAGGAAGTATGTGACCATGCATTGAAGAAAGCACTGTAATCAGATGTATAAAGAAGCCAAAATTATGGAAGTGCAGACAAATCTGCTTCTGGTATTTCCTACCTTTTGAAAGTTTGACTTCAGGACTGCCAAACTGTTCTCTTCAAACTGCATATCTTTGTCACTATCAGGCTTTTTCCTAGCTAATTTCAAATGGTTTGAGCAAATTGTTTCTTACGACACTTAGTGGAGCACCAGATTAAAGGCAGTGGCTCTGTGGGGAAGCCAGCAAATAAACAGCAGGGAGACAGAGCACTGAGTCTTAAGCTACCGAGATGTCCACATTCACAGATGATTTAGGGTAAGGAAAGAGGAAACAAACAAACACCCTAATTTCCCCCCCATTTTCCCAGGAATTGCCTGATTATTTACCAACCTTACATTTGAGCAAAACCATCCATACCAGCCAAAGTGGCTGACGTCTAGAACCTTTGAACAGACACTACTTTCATTCTTTGAAGCATCTCTCACCAACAAACCTTGTATCTTCCCCCTCTTGAGTACAGTATGGCCTCTTGTTAAAGGGCTAAAACTGTTCTTCCTGCACTCACCCATCTCCAAGCAAGCTTAAGAAATTCTGCTGTGATTTTCTCCTCCAAAGACCAATTTGATTCTGAGGCACTACTGATGGGCAGAGCAGCAGAGACCCTTTCAAATTAAAATGCAACTTTAATACCTCAGCTACAGCTTTTGTTTAGTCAATTTCTGGGCTCTTTAAAATGTAAATCTAGTAAAAATATTCCTCCTGCACTGCTTAGTATGATGAAATCCTTGCCAAATTAAAACACCTGTGCTTTAAACCTCCTGGGCCTCACTGGGGGAGATTTTCCACTACTGTCCCACAGAGGACATTTTCAGTTCCCGTATCAACTGGGGAATGCCCTGAGAGAATTAGTGGGAAGTCACAGCTTCTGAAACAGCAGATCACATGGGTTAAGAGAGAAAGAGATAAACTAAGGCAGGCTCTGTAGACTGTTACTAACACAACAATTTCATCTGAGTACTCATCCAGCCAATAGTTACTGCACCACGCTGGATTGTAACCAGCATTCTCTTAAGGTGAGAATGGGAAATCACACCAGACTGGGAAAATCTGAGCTTCTGAAGGTGCTTTATATGGCTTTTCCCTTAATTAGCCTTCACTGAAGGCAGACCAATCATGTTACATACAACCCACACAAAACATGAACTAGTAAAATTTCCTATGATTCACATGTACATGGGCTTTCAAATAAAATCCTGAAAGGGATATAAAAATTGGAAGCTGTAAAGGAATTAAGGAATTAGGCTAAAGGACCATCCAGTGTAATATCTTATCCTTGAGTGAGCAGGACGTGACACTTTAATAGGGAAGAGATGAAACCCTGGCCACACATATTCTTTCAAATACCAGGAATTAAGCTAATTAACTGTTCTATTTAAAGAACTCAAGGCAACTCAGCTAATGACATTTCTAAAATACTTTTCAAGTGAGTGTGATTTTTTAATTGTTTTTATTTTAAAGGACTTCACATTCCAAGCTGCCAATCCAGCATTATTCAACAGAAACTTAATTAACATAGTAGCCTCCAACAGTGAAGTTCACTTCTCTGTGAAGTTTACTTTCCATTCTCACAACATTTTACTTTTTATTTCCTGATCGTGATGTTCCCAGCACTGCCAGTTTTGCCTCTTTAAGAGACAGGAGCTTTATTTTAGTACCCTTTGTGTCTGATTCACATGATTTTGCTGTTATCTTTTGACTGTTACGAAACTAATGATCTTATGATGTTGTATCGGATATACCGTATAATTTACATCTCAACTTTAAAACTACCAAGTAAAACATGAAAGCCATCAATTTAATTTTGTCCAACCACCAGCCCACCATCCCCAGCAATGTCTAGTTGATGGCCATTATATGGGAACTTACAGTCAGCAACAATTGCTGTTTATTTAGCAGTCCATCATCATCCTTGACTCCAACTGCAGGCTACATTTAAGGATAAATCTGTCACTGCAACGCAGCAATTGATTGAGAGCATGTAGTTTGACAGTTGTTTCTTTCAGATGAATATATGTGAGAATTTAAGGAGGAAGAATCCCTGGAATGACTTGGAATCTGATCAGAATTCTGGGTCCTGTTCTAAATGCAAAGGAATGTTCATAGTCGTAGTTACAGCAAGGTACTCAGCACTCTACCTGTGTGCAGTTGATTTAATCCTGACTAAAGCCAAATGCAGAGCCAGGTGGGCCATTAAGATGACAGCCTTTCTCAGAGTCATGGGCAGGATGCAGAGAATGAAAGTAGGTCCCCTGTTAGTCATCTGCACCCCAAAAATCTACTGCCCATTAGTCAACCAATTCGTGGGAGGCGACTACTACATTTCCACGGCACAAACCTCCTCTTCCCAGTCACACCCCGAGCTGTTACTCTCACGCAGGAAACAAGCAACAGGCAGGTTACTTTGCTGCTTTTCTGGTTCCAGCACTATTTTGTAATGCATTACTATAATTATTGCTAGTTTCTGGCTGCTCCTGTAATTTTCCAGTTAGACTTTTTTTCCAAAACAGGTTTATGATGCATTGAGGGGGAAAACCAGAGAAAGCATGTAGGAAACAAGTGGTTGTTTCCTCAGGTGTTGAAGAACATAACTGGTCTTTTCCTGCTGCAGAAAACTTGAAAATCAAGCTTGTTTTACAGAAATACAAACCCAGCCCCCAATACACGCATAGATGTTTTTATGCCTGCAGTTCCTATTCAGTTTTTTCTCAAGGTTGTTTCTGTTTTCTCTTGTACACTTGTACATTGTTTTTTGGCTTGCAGCAGCAGGGTTAAAGCATGTGGTACTCTGCTCGGAACAAAACCCAGGGTGATGTAACTCTTGCTTTGCTCTTTCAATTGCTCTTTGTTCAGGCACCAGCCAAAAGTAATCAATCAGTGCCTAGAAAAATAGAATCTTAGATGATGACTTACATGCAAACTTCTCTGGAGAGAACAGATATACTACATGTTAAAACAAAGTGAATAAATGCAGAAAACAAATTGCAGATATGTTTCATATACAGTTGGAGTACACTGGAGACAAGATTTGAAAGCGATCAAGTAAATTTGTGTTTCAAAAGCTGCTGGTTGCCAAAACAGTGTACATGTGTTAATTAGGAACTCTTGACATACCTGCAGTGTAATGCCAGGTACATATCATATAACTGTGTGCTGTCGCAATTTCTGTTCCAGTTTGCACAGGTGTTTGGTTTGTCTCGTTTTGCCTAAAAGCAAGCAAAGTATGGGGTTAATAAAAATATGAAAGTGTCCTAGAATAGAGTAAGAGCTGTAAAGACTGGAAGTCTCTATGTTGATGTCTCCTGAATCATTTCATTACAAAATTTATGAGTACTTTGTGATGAATCAAAAGCCCAGAATGCTCCCGTTGGCTGCAGCAAGAGCTGCCTGTACAAGCAGGAAAATAAAACTAAAGGCAACCCATCGAGCTGAGGCTTGTTATTTCTTACAAGTTGGTTATGATGATCCCGTAAGAGTAGAATTAATAATCAAGAAGTTGCTAATTGGGCTGCCTCTGCCTGCTGTGGTGCTGAGCATACCTCCTAGTGTGTACCTCTCCACTCACATCACAGGAATGTTCACAGGGCTGGCAGCAGAGCAGACTACATGTAAAGGCAGTGGTGGTCTGCCAGCCTTCCAGCCTGCGCAACTCAGTTTTCCAGAGATGGGGGAGACATTTTTTAAGCAAATTAAATGAAGGAAGTCAGCGTTTCTAAGTTAACAAGCACCAAGCCTGGGGAATCCCTGCTGTTGAGTTTCCATCCAGTAACTCTCTCTAGCTCCAAGACACTCAAGATCCATTTCACAAGTACTTAGGTTGAGATCTACCTGAATCTGAGAGAGAGAACAAGCACTATCTGTATTCTTCTTGAGCACATCATGTCTGTACTAAACAGACAGATTTGTTTTTTCAGTGTAGTTATGTCAGTGAAACAACAAAAACATGATGGGATTTAAAAAGGAATGCCTATGTTCTCCCTACAGCCACTTCAAGAAAAGTTTTATGTTTCTATAAACCTAGCTCTGCCTCACTCTTATTTTTGTATTTTCAGGTGACAAGGGTGTACCATTGTCCATTTACATACAAACCATACAGACAGTGTGCAGGCAGGGTTTTTTTCAGCTTACCCAGCAGGGGTTTTCCTCCTTTTGGTTTATATCAAATGAATACTGCAGACTTAATGTCTTCAAAAACAAGAAATAGTGTCTCTTCTATGAAGTAGCATTCACATCCATATGCTCTCTTACACAGACACACCTATTATAAACTTGTCCAATAAAATTATACATAACAGAAGGGGGTATAATCCTGATTTCTTCGTATCACTTTAGATAAAAGCCTGCAGTTAGGAAGTTTCCCAAAATTCAGTGAAAATATCTTGGACCATATAGTCTAAACAAAAGTAATTTTGAAATAGAGAGCATGACAACAGACAACCTCATCTTTTCATTATATCAACATTTCAAGTCCTTTAAAATCTTACTACTTGTGACTGTTACAAAGCTGCTGTTTCATAAAAGTGTAGTCTGCATAACACAAAGAAGGATTTTGGCTTTGTTTATGGGGTTATTCTGTAACAACTTCAGAATTATTTTTGCAAGCTGGGAAAGTCCTGTGAGAAAGGAGTTCTCTCTCCCTCAGTGCATATTCTTCAATTTACTATCATAAAAAAAACCTACTGTTTTGCTAAATTGCTCTTGCTTAGAGATAGTATGTGTGTGAATAATACTGGCATGACATCCAAGCCATGCAGGGTATTTTTTGCCTGTAGACAGACAGACCCCACCAACAGTCATTCAGCCTCACATTCTCTGAGCTTACTCAGAAGATAACCAGGCACATATGGAACGACAGTTAACTGACTCAGTGAAAATTATCCAATTCCCAAAAACGATCCCCCTGATGTAATAAAAGCATCTTTAAAAGAACAAATGAGTCATGTTGCTATAGCAGGACAATGTTTGCATGCATCGTAGCTAAGTAATATAACCATGGAAAACTTTGTGAGAAGGGGATAATCACGCTCATGTAGCTTATGCATACAGGCTTTGCTATTATCTCAGTTTAGCTGTACATGATTCAAGACTTCCCCTGAAGTCTTCACTGGTACATATCACATCTCTGGCCATGAGTGTTCCACCCAGACAGACAGACAGTGAAACCAACATGCACTGGAATTCCTTTGGCACTTTCAAATGTCAACTTCTCTACTGCTACACTTCAAAAAAGGGAGCACCTGCAGAAAGCAGCATCAGTTGTTTTCAAAGACAGCACTTTCACCCTCTCCCAACAGGTAGCCTGAAAGGAAGAAAATTAGATATTTATGCATGTCATTTTCAAGAGGCATCACTTTCCTCTGCAAAACATGCTGCAGGCAGGAGGTTATGTCTACTTTCACTGGTAAATATTTGGCATTTTCTTTCTCTGACACATGAAAAGGCAGAGCACTGATACACTGTGAGATGGCAAAAGCAAGAAGTGGGTGCCCACAAAGAATCAGACAAAAACATAGACTCAGATATACTTCAAAGACAAACCATAAAGATTCAGGGGGTCTCAGCTCAAGGTTGTGACCATTAACAATCTTAACACAAATAGGCTCTTCTGCTCTGGAGACAGGCTGAGAGAGCTGGGTTTGTTCAGCCTGGAGAAGAGAAGGCTCCAGGGAGACCTTAGAGCAGCTTCCAGTGCCTAAAGGGGCCAACAAGAAATCTGGAGAGGGGCTTTTGACAAGGACCTGTAGGGACAGGACAAGGGGGAATGGATTTAAACTGACAGAGGGGAGATTGAGATGCGAAATTCGGAAGAAGCTCTTCCCTGTGAGGGTGCTGAGGCGCTGGCACAGGGTGCCCAGAGAAGCTGTGGCTGCCCCATCCCTGGCAGTGTTCAAGGCCAGGTTGGACACAGGGGCTTGGAGCAACCTGCTCTAGTGGAAGGTGTCCCTGCCCCGGGCAGGGGGTTGGAGCGGGATGAGCTTTAAGGACCCTTCCAACACAAAATATTTTGTGATTCTGTGATTCTATGATTTTGATTCTGTGTAGATATATGGTGTGAGTCAGTAAAATTATTTTGATTTCTGCTACTGAATATGCTCAGAAAGCCCGAAATGCAAAATTCACTGAGATCGCAAGAGCTAAAAAGTGCGATCAGACTCCTTATCATTGATTACTGTTCACCTCACTCTGAACAGGGAGGTAATTATTTATGGGAAGTAATTACTAATAAGGCATAGGTGTTCTCCTGAGACCATGACTCCATGACACCCTTCCACATTAGTCCCTCTGTCTGTGTTTGCTTTTGAATGTTGTGTGCTTTGCTACATAGTGCCCCCCCCCCCATGACACAGGTAAAGATAACCAGGTGCCAGTTTACCCTCTAGTCTCTCCACAGCCTTTTTTCATGGAAGGGTGAGCCCTTGCCAGAGGAAAGCACTGAACCAGGGTCTTCTACTTTCTGAGCAAGTCTGTCAGACTTCCTTTCAGAGGAATGCATGCTAAAAACACCATTACCACTGAAAACGTGCAGAGGAATGCACGTGAAAAACACCATCCTGACTGAAAGGACAAATTGGCCTCTGAGTGCCAGAAGTGGGGTTCTTACTGGAAATTTCAGGTTTTCACATGCATTAAGTCACGACTAAAGCAGAATTCCAAACCCAGGAGAAAGGACAGATTTAAGAATTACAACTCTAGTGGCCTCCATCAGCCTGCCTTGAACAAGCAGGCTGGCTTCTAGCCTGGTTCTCCATGCACTGAAAGATGCTTAACATCCATAGCTTCCTTTTTTCCTGAGACTTCTGCCATTAGCTTCCAAGCTTTTCAGTAATTCTGACAGCCCAAAAGTCTGAAGTCCCAGGGTGTGATTAGGAATATAACTGCTGGTACGTGGAAAGCTGCGTGCAACAGGCACATGGGAAAATGTCTCATAAAAACATGCGCCATAGTCTCTCAGTCTCTCTCTTACTTCTGAAAGAAACAGGGAATTAGGCTGCCCTGTTTGTAATGGCATATTCTCTCACACTCTTCAAGGCAGGGTAGTGCAAGTCAAGAGACGTCTCAGTTGTTTCTTTATAATGCTCACATGCTGGCTGCCAAGAAAAAATTACTTCTGAATTCAAAATTCACCAGGCAAGACCATTACAGACATAATAAGAACCTGATGAAAACCTGTAGTCTTCCGTCATGCGCAGCTAACATTTACTCCACTCAAATTTCTTTGGAATTAGAAACCTCCTTGCAAGCGTCTCTGATCACAGAGGCTGGGAAGCCTCATTTCCTCTTCTCCTCATGAAGACTGGGTTCTTCCTTTTTATGTCTTTGAAGAGGAAAAAAACCCCCCATTTCTAAGCTTTGTCAGCTCCCTTGAAATATTCTTATATCTTTAGAAATGTGTCCAGACGATCAGAACAAACACTAAAAAAAAGAAGGTACTGAAAGTTACTTTATCAAAGAGATCTCACAGTAACTGACCTGTAGAGTTTGGTGGTGTCAACTGATTACACATTCTGTGTACAGAAGAACTTACAGGTTAGATCACCGTGCATGAACACTACAGTTTGCTGAACTGCTAAAAACCAAATTTAGATGTCCAGAAATTATTCTGGACACTGGTTTCAGAAGAGTTTTTGCATTTAAACTAATGGTTGTGATAATTCCGTCTTCTCTTACACACTGCCAGACACTTACATTGATAAATTATAGAATCAGATGGGACATCTGAATGGGTTTTACTCTGAAAAGGGTATAATTTAAAGATGCTAAGGCATAGGCTGAAGTGTGAGCTAGCAACTTGTACAAGGTACGTATCAAAAAGGAGAAAGAAACTCCTGTAGCAGATGCAACCATCAAACCATTTGAGATTGAAAATTCAGTTGCTGAACATGGAATTTGATTCTCAAAGCCATCTGCATTTAGGGGAACATGACGTTATTCACCTTTGGAAGAAAATTATACAAGCAACTCCCTGAAGTGGAAAGAAAGCCACACACCTCCCCAGAACTAATCAGGGGAGTTGGCTATGCAAACAAATTTCATTAGTTATCAGACTGTTTGGGATAATTAAGTCTCATGGGCCAGGGTGTAATCGCTGGAAATTTCCCACCCTCTCTCTACCTCTGTGTATAACTTTGAATAGATTCCTCATGTGTCTTGTTCCTGTTTTACTTTAGCTCATCTGCCATGCAACACGACTGAAAACAGGACACAGAAGTGAATTGTTATCTCCCAGGTTAAAATGTTAGACTGTAAATGAGAGACTGCAGCTCCTGCCCCAGTGAACTTCTGCTCTCTGTACCTGAAGATTTTTGTATCCTGAAAAGACTCCACAAAGACAACGTAATTTAACTTTATGCTCAGAGGCTGGGAGCCACAGAAGAAACTAGACAGAGTACGGGTCTAGTGTCATGTAGGTGAAGGTCACCACAGGTTTTGATCAGTGTGCAGACCTGCCGGCAGACCGGCAGGCAGATCCTTGCATCAGGCTTTTAACTGAGACCATGGGTGAGTTGCAACACAGTGGAAGGCTGCTGACCATTTCCTGTGAATTAGGAAAATAGTGCTTTGAATGACAACAGTTCTGGTAACAGACCCAGTTGCCAGGAACCAAAGACAGGTGTCAGAAAAGAAGGTAGTGGAGAGAGCATAAAACAATAACCACAGACTTGCATGATAGACTAGATAGGGAAATACCCAAAGGTGTTGTAGGGTTACTGTGGCTACTTTCAAGGCAGCTGCATCTGCAGCAAGCTAATGAGCTCAAGCAAAAGAGAACATTGGCCAGAACTTTGGGACTTGGATGTGTTCACATTTCTATTTGGAAATCCATAGTTAAAAAAGAGACCTTGAAACATTTGGCTTTAGAAAAATATGCCCTAACAACAGAAAATCAGTGAAGAAAAAACCCTGTTCTGACTTGGAGTGTTGGATAATAACACATTAAAAAAGACATCCACCTCTGGACTAAATCTACCTGGAAAAATGAATACAGGATTAAAAAAAATCAGTAAGGACTGTAAAGGATTATGACTGTAAAGTAGGTGCAGTATTAGAAAAACTTTTTCCAAACTACAGTTGTGATATTAGATCACTACCAGCAGATTTCTGAAAAACAAAAAAAACAAAGAACAACAACAAAATCAAATGTGGCATCAGTCCCCACAAAGGGAGAAAAGAACAAAAGAACAATATGAGCAATTCTCACCTGTTCTTTAACCAAAATCAATATTTCCTCAGCATTAATAACTTTGCAAAAGTGTTTTTGTTGAAACAGAGAAGACAAAAAAAAATGCTAGAAATTCTACAGCTTGATAGCTGAGAAACTCAGAGCCAAAGGTATGCTCCCTTTATTTTGATCTGATTTGATTACTAACTTCATTTAATTTTTAAGGAAACTTACACGGCAAAAGTAAGCATCCTTGACATGACAGTGTTGTTTCTTTTATTTAAATCCATATTACACTGAATTTCTGTCAAACCTTACAGCTTTAATTTATTTATATTGCAATAAGCATGTTCCTTACACCTCTCCATACCAGCATCTATAGCACATCCCCAGATTTAATAGACTTTGTGAGTTGTAGCAAAGTCAATTCAGACACTAATGGTTCTCCATAAAACAGCTCAGGCTTTCAAGCAGTACAGAGGAGCCCAATAAAGGAACATCCTGCCTGGGGTACTTTTTGTAATGGCAGCTGCCACGGTATTTTTGTTAATGGCACCTGCCACTGATTCATCAAGCAAAAGTAGTTAGGGAGAGTCTCTTTCCCAATGCCTTGAACTTCAATGATTCAAAGACACCAAGTACATAACATGTTGCTTCCTTTCAAAAATTAACAAGCCCAAAGAATATTATGAAAAGAAAAAACATAGCTAGAACCTGTATCTAGGGGCGACAAACCAGACAGTCTTGTGACGGACCAGCTGATGCACAAAAAAATCCAAAACAGCTAAACTATTTCCCTTTTTATAATACCATTTTGTTACATCATAATGAGCTAAGAGTCTTTTTTTACTTAGAGCATTCTAGAAAACATGGCTTGGGCAAACCGTCCATGAACCTGCCAACTAGTAAGAATCATAGAATCATTACAGAATGGTTTGGTTGGAAGGGAGCTTAAAGCTCATCCAGTTCCAAGCCCCTGCCATGAGCAGGGACACCTTCCACTAGAGCAGATTGCTTAAAGCCTCATCCAACCTGGCCTTGAACACTACCAGTGTACTTAAATTGACTGTTCATCAGAGTCTTTCTACTACATATTGCCATGTATGTAATTAGAACAAGAATTTAGGCTGAAAGCTTTCACATGAAGACAACTGAGCTGCACAGGCTGAGACTAGTGAAGAACCAGCCCTTTGTCAGACTGTAAAAAGGGAGTTATACACAACAGCTCAAGGAGTGCCTCTTACTGCAGACAAACTACTATTTACTTGAACAAGTCTAAAAAACAAAAGTAAAAATAATAAATGTAAAAGAGATCATAATATGCTTCCCATATAATGAGATCATAGCACTGTCTAGATACTATTATTGAGTTGTTATAGTAATAGGTGTTTTCCAAACGCATAGTTTCTATGTTGCAGTCTACACTCAGTGCTTCCCAAAGAAGTCCCCAAAAGAATATTTTCATACTAGTAAATAGCAGGCAAGCAAATAACTA
The DNA here is from genome assembly GCF_000696875.1 of Nestor notabilis. Classification (NCBI taxonomy): domain Eukaryota; kingdom Metazoa; phylum Chordata; class Aves; order Psittaciformes; family Psittacidae; genus Nestor; species Nestor notabilis. The sequence goes on along the minus strand of NW_009930496.1, from coordinate 10,997 downwards.
TTTGGGGAAGAGGGAGAAAGAGTTGCTTTGGTTTGTGTTTTTTCCAAGTGCTGTAGCCTCCAAGATGGATCTCAGAAGCTGCTCAACAACATTCAGGAACACAGCACAATAAGCTTGAAAGAATCTGAACTGAAGCTGTACAAGGAGCTTTCTAGCAAGGCTGGAGGTAATTAGTCAACCTGGAACATTTCCCACAGCACAGTCCACTATACAGCCCCTTCCCAGTCCTCTGCTTAGTCCACTATTCTGCTGTGACTATCTTTGCTGACCTTCCAGCACAGTCTGAAAAGCCAAAAACTGTAGTATATTATACAGGTTCAAAAACTATTCAGTGCTATTATTCACACTGTGCAGAGAGAGGGAACTTTGCGTTTCCTTTCAGATGGGACAGAATAGTTAAAATCTTGGTCAGATGTGCAACTTGGAAGAGATTTAAAATTAACATTCCAGTATGAAAGACCTAATAACCCATGGAAACAACTGGAGAAAAAAACCACCATTATTAAAATGGCAGAAAAGCCAAAGATAACTATGCTTATTGTTGAAATCAGTGAAAGATCACTTGGCTCCCTTCAAATCCTCTCATATTTCATACAAAAAATTTGAATAGGCAGCATATGACTAATGGCAAAGACGAGGTTTAAAATAAGAGTGGGAAAAGAGACTTAAAAAATAAAAACAAGAAAATGAAAAAGGAAAATTGAGAGGCACACAAAACAGAATGATGAGAGAACCAGCGGAAGTGAGTGTGCAGGGAGGTAAAATTGAAGAACAGAGAAAGAAAAGAAGATAACCAAGACACATTAAGAGGAAGAAGAAGGAAAAGAAAGATCAAGAAAACAAAGCAAGGCCATGGGGAAAGGAAAGCACAAGATAAGGTACTGGGGTTGAAAGACAAAGCAAACATCACCTGGAAGACCCTGGTGTTCCTAATGGGTCACCTGCAAGTTTTGTGAACACTAACAGCTGTTCTTGTTCTACTGAAAGTGCAAAAACTTCTATTAAATCTTCTAAGTATCTTTTTTCCCAGCTTAATAATTTAGCTGGGTGACTACCAAGTGAATCTGCCGTTGTAAAACTGTGGTCACCATAAAGCACATTAATCTCTACAACAGTGAAGCTGTGCAGTCTACCAACTAAATAACTGTAAATATATATTGTATATTGTTGACAGACCTTCTGACAGTAGAGGTAGCTCTGCAGGTCTTAGGCTGCAGGGAGTGCCTGGCATCTCTCCATGAAGCTGGGGCTGGTTCTTTTCTGCAGGAGGTGTGGTATTGATGATGAGCTACATCCACAGGTCAACGAATTACAGGAGGAAGTAAGCAGGCTGCATAGTATCTGTGAAGGTGAGCAAGAGACAGAGAGGATATTCACAGAGATCCTACAGCTTCAGGAGTCTCCACCCCCCACTGCAGTGGAGATGCAGGTGGGCCCTGTGCCACATCAATCAATAAGTCAGAAGTTTGCAGTACCTGATGAAGGCTGGAAACTGCTCAACCAGGATGAACTCCTGCTGTGATACCCTAAAAATAATTTTGGATTTATTTTGTCTTTTTCCAGGCATAGTGCACTTGGCAACTCAGTTTATTTCTTGGCAACCCAGTTTATTTCTTCCTACTTAGGCCAGTTCTGTGTGGCCTAATATTTCTAAAACAAACTTTTTGAATATAAAACCTAGCAAGGCAGAAAGTAACAGCATTCTGAGTTTGTGACACCTCTAGCTTCTAGAACAGAGTTCTAATGCTGAGATGAAATTAAACTGGTTCTAGTACACTAAGTACACACAGGCAATTAGGGTAAAAATGACAACTCATTTGTTAAGTGAAAAGACGGGTATGTTATAAACGGATCTCTGAGGCTATACTTCCTATCTAGTAAAGTAGCATGTAAGAAATGAATACAACAGTAATTCTGAATGGCAAAAAAAGTCTCTGTAAAAGATGAGCTGGAAGGCTGACATTCTGCTGGGAAAATACATTTATGAAAATACAAAGATTAATCTTGAATACAAGTTGAGATAAACTTGAATAAACAAAGACAAATACTGAGATTAAAAAAAGACTGGAACTAAAAGAGGCTGATCTGGAACTGAGAACACATTTTCATCTTGGTAAAGGTGCAACAAAGGAGGTTCATGTGGAAGCCGTGGTGCGTTTTGGTCTTCAAAAGCTGCACCAAAAAGTGACACATTTTTGGAAGCAGCAAGGGCCAGAGCAGTCCCACAGGAACTGAAAATGGAGGGCAGAGCCCTAATAAGCTGCTAATAAGGGCTGATCAATGCTCCCAGGCAAGGCAATTGATAAACCAGGTACAGGGTCCATCCAGGGAGTCCAGTCAGGAGCAGAAGATAGGGCCAGAAACAAGGCTATAATGTACATCCAAACAGTCTGTTCCAGGAGACAAGTGGCCTACAGCCATGTTCTGATATCTGTAATTCACTTTTCTTAACAAATGGCTTTCAACATTAACAAATGGCTTTCAACAGTTTGAGAAGCTTCATGACGAGTATGTTATTTAATAAGTGTAATTCTGGAGCTGTTTCTCCATGTAAGGGCTTTGCTCCAAGTAACACACCCACCAGGATTTCTGCTTTCAGCAGAAATGTGCCCTTGTTCTGGCTTTCTACCCCTAAACTCAATGACCCCTGCGTAGAAGACCAAGTCGATGGCCCTTGCCTTGTTTTAGTTGTCGTTAACAGCCACGGTGCTGTGGTTGACCATTATGTCTACCCAGCAGGCACAGCAAACCAAGGTTCTGATTTTCCTGGAGTCTATAAAAACTACAAAGAGCCCGGTGTTTGTAAGTCATAGCATTCTTAGAAATTGGGAATTGCTAGCATGCTTCCAAACACATCAGCATATTGGAATAATCCTGCTGCTGAGAGAAGAGCCATGACAGCATTATCCTTTCTTAAAACAAACTGTAATTAATGACTCAGTGAAATGCAGTAACACTGCAGTAGACAGTAGAGATGAGGTCTGTTATGAAGCAGAATGGAATTTTCTCAATAAGAAATAGCAGCGTTTACCCTCTCTCTAAGACACTGCTCGTTTTTCTTTAGTTTATTCACTGCCATAGAAGTGAATGTGCTGCTGTAAAGATAACAGTTGCTGTTGTGATCTGGCAGTGGATCTAAATGTCAAGGATGGAAATCCTGACTTTCTTAAAGTTTAAGGATAATAAATGTCTTACTCTATTATGTACCAAAGACAAAAAAATGCCTGTGGAAAATGCAGGTCATGATAAGAAGAAAATTTCTTTCAAATCTAGGAGACAGTTGTGTTACAAGTTTTGATTCCTGTTTCCTTCTATCCCCATACTAGAATTTGAACTTATAAGTCATGTGTCTGACACGTATCCCCTACTTAGTTGTAATGGCTCTCATCTTCCAGCCTTCCTGTTCTGCATCACTCCAGCTGTTAATAAGGAAACACAGTAAGTTAATGTGTGCATTTTTTCAAAATCAGTCTTTGGAATTCTCTTCCTTCTGTGTCATTCTGCCTCCTGTCTCTAGTGCAGGCAAATTCAGACAGTTTTCCATGCCCTTTGATGCATTCTTGAAAATAAATCTTACTTCACAGTAAATTGAACTGAACTTGCTTGGTGAAGTAGGTGCTATAGAATATTTTAATATCAGAATGCAAGGGTATACATCCTTAAAACTCTGGCAGATTCGTGATAAACTAAACACAGTGGAAATGCAGCCTGGAAAGTTACAACTGTTTCCAAAGCTCTGAAAAGAATGACTGATACTCCCACTGGGGTTTAATCATGCTTAGAGACGATGTACAATAACATGCACTTAGTTATTATAGAGTAAAATCTTTCCTCCTCAAGTACTCACCCTACTGCTAATAAACCTGAAAAGATTGTCTTCCATGTAAAATCCAGGGTTTTTTTCCCCCCTCCAGCTAAAGAGCAATAGCAATTTTATAAAACAATCTGCCATACAGGAGGTTGATGTCTGGATGACAGATTTGACTCTGTGAAATGTCAGAATTGAATAAAATTGTTAGAGAAAGTAAAGGCAGAGAATCAGTACAGTGTTCTCGTGGTGAATATACAGCAAGCTACACTATAGCAAACAACTTTTGATCAAGGCCACTGGAGCAGGTATCTTTTCTGTTAAAGGAAAGCCAGGTTGGATGGTTGCTAGCATTTAGCAGTGGCATCAACGGGTGATACTGTAAGCAGAAACTCATTTAGGTTCACTAGTTGTTAAAAATGGAAAGGGAATGATGAACGATGGGAGTGTTCAAGGCCAGGCTGAACAGGGCTTTGAGCAACTTCGTCTAGTGGAAGGTGTTCCTGTCCACGACAGGGGGCTGGAACTAGATGAGCTTTAAGCTCTCTTCCAACCCAAACCATTCTGTGGTTCTATGAAAATAAACCATGGTTTTGCTGTCTATAGCTCATTTAAAAGAAGTGCAAGAACTGCTCACTTGGGAGAATCTTTGCTTCTTAAACCATGCACAACTGTGCATTAGAGAAAGCAGTGTATCTGCTGCCTTTGCAGGTTTGTCCTCCGCATGTCATGGGGTGATGCTCCATGCTGCAGACACCTCAGAGTGGCGTGGAAGGCAAAACTGTGCTCCTTTAGACTGAGAGAAACTGAGGAAATTTCTTGTATCCTTGCTTAGCACATCACACATGTAGAAAGGCTTAATAGACCCCTACTGCTCATAATTTTGTTAAACATTTCATCCAAATGATACAGGCAAAGTGCTTGTATCTCTTGAGTATGTTTGAGGCATAAAGATGTGGCCTGATTCTTCTGGGATTTTAATTAAAATGCTTTGGAATCTGTATTTGTATATCTGCTCATTTCCCCACAGAAACAGGCCTATAGCATCTGGAATGAATAGCCTGTGTTCATGGCAGTGTTCGGAGGACAAGGCATCTCAGGAAGACCTCCACTGATTCCTGGCAGAAGTTACCTTTCACGCAATACAATACTTACACCTCACGCATTACACACAAAGCACCAAAAGAGCTGAAGTGAATCAGCAGAAAAAAAACCAAAAGGAAAACTGCAAAATAACAAACCATTCAGTCTAGACTGAGTATCTGCACTTAATAACTCGCCATCTTCCTCTGAGCCATGTCAGAGTAACCTCTCATAGTGCTCTACAATGTGACGACAGAAAGCCACAGCACTCACACAGTGACACCACTTTATGGAACAAAAAAGATGTGCTGAATCAGAGCTATTTTCTTTGCAACTGAAATGGTTTTATTTTTACTAACTACACTGGAGTGAAGGAGGCATTGTTTTCCAATAACACAAACTGAAAAAGCACCTGGATGGCATCCCAGGCACAAATTGTCCTTGCTGGATGCTTCAACTAGGCCAGACATGCCACTGAATAACTCCGTCTCTGTCCTGCTGATCACATATGCACTCAATAGGGTCCACATAAGAAATCTCAAAGGCTTGTTGCATTATATACTCACAATGACTATATAAATGTTAACTTTTATCATGGATAAAAACCCATGACGCAAAAGAGGCATGGAATGTAAGTGCTCTGTTCTGGGGCTCACTGAGCAGTTCCTGAAACAGAAGGTTGGCTGTGAGTCACTGGACAATTCACATCTTCCTCCACTCCTTAACCAACTTGTCAGTTCTGCCTCCACGGCTGGCCCTGCCACCACGTTGACCTGCATCTCCATTTTCCATACTCATCTCTAGGCTCTGATACACGTTCCTTTTCTTGGAAACTCCGTAATCCTCTTCAGCATGGTCTCCTTCTGTAACCTTCTGTCTCACCTGCTGGCACGTACTCCTCCTCCAGCAATTTATCTTCCTTGGAATATAATAGGAATCACATGCTCATCTATTCTAAAAATCAGCGCTAATTGCAGACTTAATTAAATGACTGTTTGTATGAATTACAATCATACTAATTATTTGTTACTTCTTATTCCAAATAATCAGTTGGAACAGTAGTGGGAAAAATCCTTCCGTTCATATGCCTTTGAATTTGGGAACAAAGGCATTGGTTTGATTATGTTATGCTCTGGTTTAAGACAACAGATGTCCTATGTTGTAATAAGTGTCCATATGTAACGTCATCTCTTGCCTTTTTCCCTACTGTTTTCTTGCTGCAGTGTCAGCCTAATATTCACTAAAAAAATGTTTTATTGTGAACGTGCAACGTATTTAGAAGATGCCTACTTAATTATTCTTAGGTTTTGGAAAGTTATGTATGCTGGGAAAAGTTCATGTACTTGTAGGAAGATTTTCTTCTCTGTGTCTAGGTTATTTTTTCATTTAAAAAATAAATCAAAGAATGCATTCAGAGGAAGTAGTTATGTTTTATATTGATTTACTATATAATGCAGTTACCCTGAGGAGCACTCTTTAATTTCCACTCTAAATAACAAAGTAGTCCAGTTGTTGCGTTGGCTGGATGTGTTTGATATGAAATTAGAGTACACTTCTAATTTATTGTTTACATACATCTTACACAGTTTTAGTAGCAGTTACATGTTTTTCTGTTCCTGATTTTAAAAAGTTTCTGTATTTTCTTTTGTATGCCTCAGCAAATCACTTGCTAAGCACCTGGTAAGCAGGCAGCCTGGAAATCTGGGGTGAAATTCGGTTTGCAGTTTGGAATTTCCTAGGCGCCTACACTCAAAACTCAACGATCATCTGTAAACATTTAGCTTTGTGCCAGGAGTTATAAAACAGAACTTTCCTCCTCTTTGATTCATGATCCAAATCTCCAAATTACAGATAACAATAGTTAATGCTGGAGATTGGATTAGATTTAGTCAAAAGTGAAGATTAAAGTGTCTCTTTCCTTCTGTTTCCATTTCATCGAACTTCAATTCACTGCTATAAATGATCTGAAATCTATCAGAAGGATAAAAGCTATCCTCCAGTATGTCCTTTGTTTCTCATTTTGAGAGTAGCCTGCAAACTGATACCTACCTGCATATGAGGCAGCTCTCTATCAGGAATGCTGAAGTTCCATGTCTCATGTGTATCTTGATCTTCAGGACATGCACAGCTACTGATGTTGTTGGAAGCATCAAGTTTCGTCTCCAAGTCTACGGAAAAAATAATTCTTTTTACATCATACATCACAGTGAAAGTACAAAAGGTCCTGACAAAACACAAATATTCAATTAAAACCCAAAACAAAACAAAACCACCACCACATTCAATTTCTTTTTCTAGGGAAACAAGAAACAGCAAGTCAAAACCTAGCAGTGGTTTCACTCCATACTTACTCAGTGATGTAACTTAACAATGAGAGTTCATTATTTACACACAAGCCTCATTAGATTCCTTTGGCTATCCTGCCTGGTCTCTAGCTGTCACTCCTGAAGAGCAGCTATTGTCCCCTTCTGTTTCAGTTTTTTCTTCTTCAAACCAGGTATAAAAGGCCACTACAATCCCAACACGCAACTTGGGGGGTGTAAAAAAACTTAATCAGTAAATGCAAATTATAAACCATGGCCATCTAAGGCCAGGCTGAATGGGGCTTTGAGCAACCTGGTCTAGTAGAAGGTGTTCCTGCCCATGGCAGGGGGTTGGAACTAGATGAGCTTTAAGGTCTTGTCCAACCAAAACCATTCTGTGATTCTATGCTAGCTTCAACAATGGTGCATTTTACATATCAGCAAACAGCTTCTATCAAAATGATTTTGCAACAGTTACAGGTAATCTGTTCTAAAGTATAAAACAAAGTATGTGCTTTACATTAGAGACCTGCTTTAAGGAATCTTGAAGAATTAGAACACTTTACAGGTGGATAAAGTAATTCTTCTGAAAGGGTGGCAAATTCTGCTGGATTACAGTGGGTAGAGAAAAGTTTACAAAGGAGGAAATAAACTAAATTAAATACCTCCTCTTGCTTCATAGGCTTTCAATAGTTACCTCAGAAGAAACCATTCAGAGTTTTCTGGATAGGCAAATGAATACAACATTCACAAATACATATCCATATATATATATGTATATATGTATGTTTGTGTGTGCACGTGTGTGTGTGTGTATATATATACGTATATAATAGTACAAATTTTTACTTATAGCCTCTGCTTTTCTCCATTCACAGAACCTGTGAAGATAAATACCAACCTGTTCCTCACATAGGGCAGGTAAGCACAGAAGAGAGCTTCCAGGGGAAGCAGTACTAGCAGGGTTTATTCAAAGCCAGTGAGAAGATGAGCTAACACCTGAGAAGGGATGGCAACCCAAGCTGACTTCAACCCAAGCAGGGCTTCAAATGATTTAAAGAACCAACACATAAATAACTTCTTATTTTAAATAGCAGTGGACAGTACTAAAATAATCTTTATGCATACATTTTATCATTTATATAAATCCACATCTAAATAAAAACTTCTACAAAAGAACATCTTTGAAATGTTCATAGTGGTTCTAGCAACCACATTTTTAACTATAGAGATCCCCAGTTTTGTGAAAACACCAGAGTATTTAAAAATGTTTTTTGTAAACTAGGCCACTAATTCTGAAAAACAAAAAAACCCAAAACAAAATATAACAATCCAACCCCAAACAACCAAAAACTGAGTAAAAGAAAATTAGATATTGTTCTCACCTGGTTGAGAGCCTAAAAAGCCCTTCTTTATGTTTCCTAACATTGGTGACATGCAGATCCACTCCCAAAAACTTACCTAGGAGTTGTGTACCTTAATCAAAAACAAAAACCAAACCCTGCAATCTACAGTTCTTTAACCTGCTGTTTGCATATGAAACTCCATTCAAGCATTCTAAATAACCACAAGAATAAGAGCAAACCACATGAAAACATCTGTTTTTAACGTCACAGAAACTTCAGGAGAAACCCCAAAAACATAGTCAGAAAAACGTATTTCAGAGTTCTCAATTAAAACTCATGGTTCATATGGCAAAGAACTGTCACTTAACAAGACAAAGTTAAAATTTTCTGTGTGCAATTAATCTGAAAACGGGAGAAAAAAAAAAGGAAAGAAAAAAACCCCCAAACCCAAAACAGACAATACCCATCCCCGTATTCAGGTATGCAAGAATCCAGAGTTCTTTTGGCACTGTGCTCTCTACAGTTATTGTTTTCCTGTCCTGATCTCTCTTGCTTTCTGTCACTAGTTAGGCAAACTGTTGTCTCAGTGGGGCAAGCAGTACCCACAGATATGGCAATTCAGTATTTGTTTGGGGTTCTGGTTTTAAAGGTGGCATTTTCTGTGGCACTGAAGCGTGTCTAGTCAATTCTGAAATTAAAAGTAAATTGGTAGTTATCATCCATGACTATTTATTTTGGTATAAATGGTACACACACACACTATCGAGTTGGATATAGTGCGCATCATCCAGAAGGAGACAACTACCACATTAAACAGTTTAAAAATTAAATAGGACCTAGGTTTAGAAAAATACAGACTAAAAAAAGGTTTAGGCTGTGCCTTCGTCAGTCCTAATTCCACATGATTTCTAGACTATCCCTTTCTGGATTCATAGATTCACCAACAAACTTTATAAGTTCTCTGCAACAGTTGCAGGTTTTGGTTAGTTGATTGCCTTTTTTTTTTTAACAAAACAAATGTTTAAAACCTCTCAAAGAGCACTGTACACATTATTCTCACACAAGACAACTCTCCTGACTGCCACAACCCTCCAAAACTACTGTGATGAGTTATGTAGAAGGGAAAGCTGCCTTCTCACACAAAGATTGCTTCACAGATTCTTTGTGGTATATCTCTGAGCCAAGAGCATTTGCTCTTGGCTGTCATTTCAACTGTCATGTGTTTGAGCAGCAGATGCAATGCTGCAATTATTTTCTTCAGATATAATCAGGGCAGGTTTCCCTTAGGCATCCCCCAGTGTTGCACCTATACACACGTATCATTGACACACACACATTCAAGCAGAAATGCTGAAGGAGAATTCAGAAGCCTGACTCTCCATTTATCCTGTAGCCCAAATCTGAAAGCCTTTAAAAAATGTGATTGAAATATCAGCTGGTTCTCTTTACCAGCCCGTTGCAGGACATACAGAGATACACATATGCACAGGCACACAGGCCAAGTATGCACACATGCTGTAAAAGGAGGTCCAAGAAGTAAAATTCACTTTCTTAAATGTATGATGGAATATTAAAGTTTTGAAGTATTATTTCCTTCAGAGTTTACTTAAGACAATTACATAGACGGAGATCATCTGCTTATACTTTACAGCTTAAAAATAATCCAGGCATTCCTTGGTAGTCAATGAAATAGATACTATGCTATACAAAGAAAGATGTTCAACTACAAGTGAAAAGAAATTACTTATTTTGACTTCCCTTTATCTTTTCTACCCTGCACAATAGGGACTGTCTTCCAAAATAAAGTTGTCTTCCTGCAATTGCTGAAATGAAGGTTTTGGCCAAAACACCTCCCTCATGGCTCAGATCTCACTTCATATTTAAGCCATGTGAATAATATTTAAGACACTCCTAATAGGTCAATTTTAATAACCAGATTTCTTCTCCTTTATTAGCATTATCCATTTCAGTAAAAGGGCCTAGACGCTCTGTTTGTGGCCTGAAGCTCTCAGAGTGGTTGAAGCCTGTCAGGTAGCATACAAAGATATAGGAAAAGCACCCAAGGAGGAGTCTAGAGCATTATTTCAGATAATTTAGCACATCCCAAAAATGTCTCTTCTGCTCCAGGCTAGAAGTCACTTAGAATCATTAGCCCTTGTTACAAGCTTGGTTAAGACATCACCTGCTTCATAGAGTATAAAAGCTAGATTAGGTTCAAAACAGGAATGGCCAGAGGAGGGACTCCTAACCTGACTGAAAAAGCTGTGACTCTTCTATACTTGTCAACAGGGAAATGCAAGATGCTATAACATCTGATAACTTTCTGTAGGCACAACCAATTCATTCATGAACTGACTCCAAAATAATTCTGTACATAACTTGTCTTTCTAAATACTCTTGGGAGGTGTCTGTGAATATACTTTTGTTGTGGTTTAAGCCCAGACGGCAACTTGGAAC